>NW_020652620.1:0-1133 GCF_003573695.1 Papaver somniferum | reverse complement strand
CTCCCCCCCCCCCACCCCCATCTAAACCTGCTCGGCCCATCCTCAACCTGCTCGTATAATTCCGGGCAGTTGCTCAAAGCAGGCTAGTCGTGCTGCTTTCAAAAGTATTAATGAATTCAACGACAACCTATTACTGCCGCAAATCATCTTGGTCGTCCAACTTTGCTTGCAAAATTGACCGACTTAGATCTAATTCTGGGATTCCAATAAGGTGTCGTAGTGATCACCGTACACCCCTCTTCCACAAGGGCTGATGGACTTTCCCTTGGCCTGCTCAAACGGCTCCTGTCAGCTTCCCAAAGATGGTCGGCCGCGCTCCTTTTTAGATATTAAGTTCCGCGACCAATCAAGACAAGCTCTATATAAATATGCTTCACGGGTATCGATTCTTTTGAGATGCTTGCTTAAAAGCGATGCTTTATATGCATCGATTACAAACGATTTTTTATAAATATTGATTTCACAAATAATTTAATTATTTGATCTAAAAGAATTATATGCTATTTTTTGCGGCAAGTCTCACAACTTAACTTGTCACATATAACTGTCCGCCGCTTGGGAGTGATTGGTCAGAATAATTAGGTCTTGCAGGAAAGACCCACTCAGCAGCCTGCTGCATATTTTTCTACAAAAATACTCGAGACATCAATTATGTCACAAACTGGGGGATGTTCATCAGGGTATTGATCTCGTGGTTTACAGCGTGCGGCGTACAACATGCCCATTATGAGAAAGTGTCAGGAAAGGGGACAGTTAGTGGAAGCAGAGAAGTAGTGGGTGTAAATCGACCAGTCTTCCCCTCATAGTAGGGACGTGGTCTTCAACATTTTACACGATCCTCACTTCTTCATCACTCAAATACTTCCACTTCATGTGAGGTCAGGGTGTGTTCGATTATGACTTGTATAAATAAGTTTTTAATCTATTTCAACAGACGAAAGCGTTATCAGCACAAGTATCCAGAAAACATAAAAAGAATTTATAGCTTACATTCTACAAGAAAGTTCCACATTCTGATACAAGTCATAAAATAGCCACACCTTCAGAGTTAACTATTATGATCTCAACACCTTCTTCGCGTACCTCTAAGATCAACCCTTCTCCTTCATTTTGTGACCGAAGCAAGACTGAAA
>NW_020652619.1:0-752 GCF_003573695.1 Papaver somniferum | reverse complement strand
TTATACCACATTTAGAGTTCGAATCAACACTAAACTTCATATTTATCGATTTCGATGATGTATCATGCTAAGTTTGAAGTCAGAAACCCTCCCATATGTTCTTGGATCATATTTTGTATGTTGTTATACCACATTTGGAGTTCGAATCAACACTGAGATTCATATTTATCGTTTTTGAAGATGTATCCAGCTATGTTTGAGGTCTGAAACATCATAAATTCCGTGGCCCATCTCTTGTAATCTTATAACCTGAGTTTACCAGTGTGAACTAAATCTACTTCATGACCTATATGACTTGTAAAAATTACTTCATGACTAGTCGAAATTCAAACCCGAAGCACAAAGAGAAAGCACAAAAACACAAAGAAGCACACCAATTATCGAATTCATTTTTCATTTTCCTGATTCATTCTTATTCCTTTTTTTGGATTTTTTATATCAGAATGTCGAAAACAGTGTTCTAAATTTATTTATATTTTTTTTGGATTTTTTTCATGTTAAAGGTTGATAATTAAACCGAAAACATGAGTTCTTATTAATACAAAAGGAACACAAATGCATCTCAATCCGTATGAGCATCACAAATAAAATCTCAACCGCCAGATTCTTTTCTCAATCCATATGGCTGGATCCAACGAACTCCGTCCATCATTTTCATTCACCCACCAAACCCTCCCAACCACTCGAACTCTATCTGTTTTGCTCTATCTTCATCTTCTCTGCTCTTCGTCTCCTCCATAGATCGATGACCG
>NW_020652618.1:0-1338 GCF_003573695.1 Papaver somniferum | reverse complement strand
TTACACTACTTCGATGTTTCATAGATTTCTACCTCTCATCTGACGAGATTGGGACTTTCAGTTTATGATCACTATGTTCTTTTGAAGAAACCAAAATTCTATCATTCATAATTCGTTGAAAATCATCGAAGTACATCTGCAACACACATGTACACAAAATCATCACAAAACAATCCATTTTATGCAAAAATTCTACAATGGATATATATTGTAGAAGACCAACAAAAAAAATTATCTACATTATCTATCGAACTACAACAAAATAATCAATCAACCCTAAATTATCCATCCAAATACAATCTCTCTGCCAACAATCTTCCCCAGACATAATACATATTCATTTAATCATCCATCAATCCAAAATTATCTAACAATACCATATCTATATCAAAATCAATCATAAACAACAACCTCTTCGATTCAATCAACAAAATATCATAAATTCAATCAACAATGTATCAAACTATCACAACATACAAGGACACATTATAATCAACCTAACATCTCCAATTTAATCATAATCAAACTCAAATTAAATTTAAACCCTACAATTTGAAACACTCGCCTTGAACGGTTTTGTTGATGAAACACGAAATTGAAAAAGGCAAATGCTTAACCGGTACTAAGGAACAAACCCATTGAATTTTAGCTCCTGAATCGCACCAGAGGGTCTTCAAATCGAAAGGGGTTGTGGAGAGGAGAATAATAGAGAAGAAGAAGGAAAAAGAAGAAGTTGGAAGCCCGACCTCGCTTATGAAGACTTAAACCTACAAAACGGCTGAGTAGCTGTATTGGTCAAGTCAACGAGTTGACTGATACGGCTACTGAGTAGCCGTTTGGCACTATTCATACGATACTAAGTAGTTGTTTCGTGTAGGGAAGGGATAAGAGAGCACGGTAGTGAGGTTGCCTTCCTTGTAATATCCCTTCCCTACATTTGAGGATAGGGAAGGGATGGAGAGTATCATAGTGCTAGCTCTTAGAAATTCTTACCATTCTCAAAATAAAAGAAAAAAAATTACCATCCATGTTAAATTTATTTTCATAAAGAAATCTAACTCAATGTCAATACTTACCATTCCTATTTGATATATGGTTCCTGTTTTAATCATCGATGGTTCTCTTAAGATTTCCTACTATTTTTAAATCTAAAATGGTAAGTTAGCACTAATTTTAGAAACAAAGATTATAAATTTATAGATATATGGATCGATATTATTTCCTAGACAATTTTTCCATTCATGGAATTTAAGGGTTCATCGGCATATATATAAAACATTTCAGGAAAAGCCAAATCCTTTCTTGCACCCGCGCCTCTTTCGTCTTCTTATTCTCTCC
>NW_020652617.1:0-409 GCF_003573695.1 Papaver somniferum | reverse complement strand
CAACTATGGGCATCTTTTTATCTTTGTTTCCCGAAACAAGTTTGAACAGAAGACAAACTTTTCATCGTTTTCTTTGCCCACTATCTTCTTCCTTCTCCCTTTGTAATTATCGCTTCACCACCGCCGCAAGCAAGGGAAGAAATCTTATCTCAAATCTGTGGTCAAGACTCCGTATTTTGGCTAGAGATTGGACTGTGCACAGGTAGGGGGTTTTCTCTCAATTTTTCACTTGATGTTTTCTTTCCTTAATATTTCTTTACCTTCAAAATTTGCAATTGATAGCTACTTGAGTTTAGTGTCTACTTTAATTCGGTGTTCTGTTATTGCAAATACATTTTTCTTAAGTAATACGATTCATGCAAATTTTGATTGATGATTTGGATTATTTTCTTTACCATGAACTCGATGA
>NW_020652616.1:0-662 GCF_003573695.1 Papaver somniferum | reverse complement strand
TTCGATCCCGAAGAGAAGGAAGAGATCTTCGGAAAGTGGGTTTTTACGATCCGATAAAGAATCAAACTTATTCAAACGTTCCCGTTATTCTCTATTTCCTTGAAAAAGGCGCTCAACCCACAGGAACCGTTCATGATATTTCAAAGAAGGCAGAGGTGTTTAAGGAACTTCCCATTAATCAAACGAACTTTAAATAATGAAAAAAAGAAAGAAAGTGGGGGTTCCATAATGTGAACTTAACTTCCCGTAATTTCTTCTTTTTTCACTCTTTTTATTTTCTATTTATACGAATTTACTATTAGATTGCTTTCATATAATCCCAAATTCTCGATTCTCGAAAAAATGAAATATTTTTTCTTGATATGGTTTTTGTTAGGATGACACCAAGAAAAGGGGGTTAAGCTTGCTTATTGTCCCTTTAGTTATATTTGAGTTTTTTCTTTTTTTCTTTATGTTTTCAACGTTCATATTGACAATAGTGTATTGAACAAATATAATTGGATCGTGGATAAATAGATCTATTTATCCACGTCCCATAAGTTTTGTTTTTTACTTCATAAAAAAGTGTTCGTTAGATTTGCTGTAAGTTTAATCCTTTGATGTGTCCGTTCAATCTAATCTATTTCTTCTTTTATTTCGGTCGTATCTACACACCATAATTA
>NW_020652615.1:0-291 GCF_003573695.1 Papaver somniferum | reverse complement strand
GAAATTGTATTCGCGAACTAGGGTGTACGCCATAAAGGTTCGCCCCTATCTGCGAAATTTTATTCGCGTTTCTGCGAAATTTTCGCGTCTCTTTGTTTCTGCGAAATGTTCGCGTTTCTTTATTCTCTCATTCATCTTTTCATTTCTGTCACCTCTTTCATTCATTCTTTCATTCTCATAATATCATATCATTTAATCAAAATAAATATTCAAGAGAAATTCTGATACACGGTAACTCTGAAATCTTTGTAGTTGTGAAATCTTTGTAATTCTGCGATTCTATCGCGTTTT
>NW_020652614.1:0-344 GCF_003573695.1 Papaver somniferum | reverse complement strand
TCCTATTACCTTATTACATGTCTTTCCTTTTCTTAGAACTACATGACTTCTAATTCCCTTAGGATTACATCAATTTCCTAATCTTGTCCTAACCAGCTTGTTAGTGACTTCTATGTTGAAGTTTAACCAACATTCTCCCTGTTAAGCTTCAACCTTACCTGTAACATATCTTGTACTCCAATCAATTGTCTCATTTCTTCAAACTTGATCCGAGCTAATGCCTTTGTCAATATATCTGCTTTATGCTCAGTTCCTGGTATGTGTTCAACGTTGATGATCTCCTTCTCGATACATTCTCGTATGAAATGATACCTTTTGTGAATGTGTTTCGTCTTCCCATGAAA
>NW_020652613.1:0-773 GCF_003573695.1 Papaver somniferum | reverse complement strand
ACCCAACCAATTGGGCTGGAATGACCGGGAGAATGGATCAAAGTCCAAACAGGACAGTACCGTGTTGTTCACTTTCAAATATTTGTGAGAGATTTGTGGAAGACTTTTACGCTAGATAACTATGCACCTAGTCTTGTTCAAGTATTAAGGGAAGTTTGGAGCGTAAGAAATGGCCAGAGGACGCGTACAAAGCAACAGAAAAGAGATTATTCTCTCAACTGCTCGAGAAGAAAAAAAAGAGAAATACTCTCGGATTTGCACGAGAATTTTGGTTCTGTTGGCTATATAAAGCATTGCTTAGAGTCTTAGAGGGGTTAGAAAAGTTTAGAAACCTTTAGGAGAGAGTTTAGAGTCGATGAGAGCCTAGGAGAAGCAATTATAGAGGAGACAACGCTGCTGCTGCTGCTGCCATTAAAGCTTCTGAAGAACACGAAGAACAGACTCGCAGAGTCAGTCGTTCTTCAGCAGACTTATTTTCGTACCACTGTCGTTGTTTCACAGCAGTAGATAGTTATCGTTTACAGCAGTCTTAAATTACCATACTCTTTTGTAACAGTGGCGCTGTAACACCACTACAGCGTTGCTAATTCCTATTTCATCATATAATCATCAATAAAAACATCTATTTTAGCCATGAATTTATCTTGTGAGTGTGTTTTTGGGATGAGGAGCTAAACCCATTAGCCGAGACGACGGAGGAAGCCATTGGTAATTTATTGGTATAATTCTAATTTTTATATTTATTTGCAATATTATTATTTGATTATTTGCAC
>NW_020652612.1:0-689 GCF_003573695.1 Papaver somniferum | reverse complement strand
TAAGTATTTCTTCGTTTGTAAATACATCATCCTCCCCTTGTTTGAACAAATTCGTCCACGAATTCTTCAAAGCATATTCTCCATTACGGCTTGAATTTGTTCCATGCTTGAATACAATTCTACCTCTACACCTTCCATTATAGTTACTCACCAAATGTAGCATTTTGAGGTCGTTGTTAAAAGCATCCCCAAGTAGTAAAGAAACACCAAGCATTTCTCTCAACCTTGCACGGTAACGAAATCCATGGAACTTGTTTTTAACGAAATCCCAATTTGGATTAATATATATTGACTTTCCATTTTGTTGTAGCTTGAGTGAAGGCTTGCTTCCGGTAATTGTCGGATCACATACTTGAAATTGTTCTAGAGATCTCGTCGATATAGTATCTAGCAATTCGATTTCATACAATGGTTCCCCATCTTCTATTTCATCACTAAGTACCTTGCCAAATGTGGGACACAATAATGATTTATGTTTTTCTTTTTCTTGATATCTACTTGATAGAATTTTGTCCATGATAGTAAAGTAATCAAATATTTGATCCGCATTCATGCCATCTTGATAGATTGAAAGAACACCCACTATTTTATTTTACTCATGACTCAAATAACTATTAAATTTTGGTGGAGACATTTCATCAAACATCTTGTGGGCAATTTGTTCATCCTCATATCCACCAACCAAAATT
>NW_020652611.1:0-477 GCF_003573695.1 Papaver somniferum | reverse complement strand
TCCAAGTGGTCATAGATATGAGAAGAATTTACAAGATGTCCAAAAAGATCTTGCTGATAAAGGTTTCACACTCTCCACCATTCCTGGTGAGAATGCCAAATCAATTCTTTTTGTCAAGCTTTTCTCTGATCAATATTTTGATGATCAATCAATCATAATTTCGCTAGGTCAGATTCTCGCAGGTCTCCCTATTCCTCTTTATAACCCAGATCTTCTTTTATTTTATGAAATTCTCGCTCATTCGGGATTTTCGCGAGCCATCTTCCAACTAAGTGGGGACTGCATCCGTCTGATACTAGAGTTCGCTAATCGTGGTGCTGGTAGAGGATCTCTTTACTCCAAAGAACTTAGGGATCCAAAATTCGCAAACCTAGAGATAGTTGCTGAGAAGTATACAGTGGCGAATTTCTTTGAGAATTACGAACTTATCTCCATGAAGAAAGAGAATACTCGCTGGGGTATTCGATTAAAAAGGAA
>NW_020652610.1:0-444 GCF_003573695.1 Papaver somniferum | reverse complement strand
TTCTCGTCGGGGCGAGGTTCTAGGTGTCAAATATATCAGATTGGATGAAACTGCAACCTTTCACTTAACTCAGGTTTCAAAATTACCATATACATCTACCCGATGTTCTGGTCCGCGCGAGGTTCGAGGTGTAAAACATATCAGATTGGATAAAACTGCAACCTATCACTTAACTCAGGTTTCAAGATTACGATATACAGACCCGAATTTCTGGTCCGCGCGAGGTTCGAGGTGAAAAATATATCAGATTGGATAAAACTGCAACCTATCACTTAACTCAGGTTTAAAGATTACCATATATAGACCTGATGTTCTGGTTCAGGCGAGGTTCGATGTGTCAAATATATCAGATTGGATGAAACTGCAACCTATTACTTAACTGAGGTTGCAAGATTACCATATACAGACCCGACGTTCTGGCCCGCGCGAGGTTGTAGTTGTCAA
>NW_020652609.1:0-860 GCF_003573695.1 Papaver somniferum | reverse complement strand
GCTATCCTTCAGGGATGCGATAATTTCTCGCTTTACCGGTATTAAAATTATTAGTACCATAATAAAATGATAATCAAAGAAAATTATCAACTTTTCGGAATCACAATCCTTTACCTTTGTAAACAAAAATAAATACACTTACTAAAATTATAAGTATATTAATGTCTTCTTCTCATAGGTATGATTTAGTGATCATCAACCGGTAGAGAAACTAACACCCTGTTCATAGCAGAGAAGATATAAATGATTAGTACCAGCTTAATACAAAGCTAAAAAACCAAAAATTAATAAAAGCTAGAAGGGGGAAGAAAAATGATACTCTCTTCCTGTCGTTATCGTCGGCATCGTTGTATCTCCTCTACTCATGATTTTCTCTCCACCAACGTCCTGAGGAGTCTATCGAGCAATTCGTGCTGATAACGTCATGATTTTCTCTCCACCAACGTCCTAAGGAGTCTATCGAGCAATTCGTGCTGATAACGTATTGATATAAAGAAACTACTAGTGCTGTTAGTTTAGTACACAAGAAAATGAAGGAAAAGCTAGCCACGACTTTCTGTTACTTTCTCTGTTTTTCACATTTCTTAAAAATGTACATATTACAAAGTGGGACAATGGCTATTTATAGCCGAGAACAATACAAGTCGGTGAAACATAAGGATGACACGTAACCAGAAAATGTGTCAATATTACATTCAATTCTTAACGGTTAAGTTTACTCTAGCTTAGTGTTTATCTTGTTGGTGGCATAAACTGAATTTTATTCCTTGACCAAGTCGGTGGATCAGCCACCAATAGGCTCTTTACACAACATACCTAAATATTTGGAAAATATATTTCGATATCGTTGTTATAATGTC
>NW_020652608.1:0-1312 GCF_003573695.1 Papaver somniferum | reverse complement strand
TACTTGAATTGTGGAGGGGATGAAGGCCAGTCTTGGACAAATTTATCAAGAGGGTGACAAATTGACAATGAAGTCTAAAATAATCTCTCCAATTATGAACTGTTTCTTTCTTCACGTTTAAACTAGTCGATAATCTCATTGTTTTTGTTGGATCATCTGAATAATATTTCAACTTTTCATCCATAGGTAGTTTGAAGAATTCCCGTGCAATCTTTATCATCTTCTCCGTTGATTCTTCTGATATCCCATGGTTTACTACCTTATAAAAGCACAAACGCAGATACATTATGTTTATTGTTTTTTTCAAATGAGTGTCTAGTTAGACAGTTTACTGTTTATGTATATCATGTATTCGTGCTTTATTATCGATGAAATATTGAGGCATGCATTATTTATTTCATCAAATATATAACATGCACAACACCATGCATTGGTGGGCTGGCTGGCTTCATCGATGATAATTACCTACGATTATGCTCAAGTGCAGTCATATCAAAGACTTGATCAGTGTTTATTACTGGCCATGACCAAAGGACAACGGACATGATTATACAAGGGAGAAGTAAAAGAAGATATTTCCCTGCCTGCGCCATGTTTCTTAAGAATTTGAAATGAAATTTCTAGAGGAAAACACTTGCTGATATAGAAGGAAATAATAGTTGAGATGATACCTGGGAGAACCCAAAAACTCTGCAGGCTTCGCCAATACAGTGAATAAGCTGGGCGCGGCTAGTGCAACATAAGTCGATGATGGGTATGTCCTTGCAGATAATCACTTTAGAGAGGTTGGGTCTCTCAGATTCGGGTCTAATATAATTTTCAGGTAAACTGGAATATTGGACTCCGGAAGAAATAAGTTTCGTGTCCATGGATTTCTTCTTACGGAGTTAAATGAGAAACTCAATATGAATTCTACAGCTATAGAGAGACAGATGGAGAATTGTAAGGAAGAAGAAAGAAACTAAGTATTAAACACTGGGTGGCTAAGATTGTAAATAAGCAAAGAATAGGTTGACGAGCCGTTGACGCAGCCAATGAAAGCTAGAGTCATTTTTTTTTCCGTCAGTCCTCCGTAACCACACTACGTGTTTTCCTGGGTCTTCTTAACCTGGTAAAGTTTGGGCCATATCCGCAATATACTTGGGGGCATATCCGAAATATTTGTGCCAACTGGATGAGAAGATAAGAGGTATTTAGAAGGGTGAAAGTACTAAGTTATCCTCACTATTAAAATTTAAAATCATTCTACCTTATCGGGTATTTTTTATCAACTTATTTCTCTTAATTAGGTTTCGATCATACATTCAAAATT
>NW_020652607.1:0-1311 GCF_003573695.1 Papaver somniferum | reverse complement strand
TACTTGAATTGTGGAGGGGATGAAGGCCAGTCTTGGACAAATTTATCAAGAGGGTGACAAATTGACAATGAAGTCTAAAATAATCTCTCCAATTATGAACTGTTTCTTTCTTCACGTTTAAACTAGTCGATAATCTCATTGTTTTTGTTGGATCATCTGAATAATATTTCAACTTTTCATCCATAGGTAGTTTGAAGAATTCCCGTGCAATCTTTATCATCTTCTCCGTTGATTCTTCTGATATCCCATGGTTTACTACCTTATAAAAGCACAAACGCAGATACATTATGTTTATTGTTTTTTTCAAATGAGTGTCTAGTTAGACAGTTTACTGTTTATGTATATCATGTATTCGTGCTTTATTATCGATGAAATATTGAGGCATGCATTATTTATTTCATCAAATATATAACATGCACAACACCATGCATTGGTGGGCTGGCTGGCTTCATCGATGATAATTACCTACGATTATGCTCAAGTGCAGTCATATCAAAGACTTGATCAGTGTTTATTACTGGCCATGACCAAAGGACAACGGACATGATTATACAAGGGAGAAGTAAAAGAAGATATTTCCCTGCCTGCGCCATGTTTCTTAAGAATTTGAAATGAAATTTCTAGAGGAAAACACTTGCTGATATAGAAGGAAATAATAGTTGAGATGATACCTGGGAGAACCCAAAAACTCTGCAGGCTTCGCCAATACAGTGAATAAGCTGGGCGCGGCTAGTGCAACATAAGTCGATGATGGGTATGTCCTTGCAGATAATCACTTTAGAGAGGTTGGGTCTCTCAGATTCGGGTCTAATATAATTTTCAGGTAAACTGGAATATTGGACTCCGGAAGAAATAAGTTTCGTGTCCATGGATTTCTTCTTACGGAGTTAAATGAGAAACTCAATATGAATTCTACAGCTATAGAGAGACAGATGGAGAATTGTAAGGAAGAAGAAAGAAACTAAGTATTAAACACTGGGTGGCTAAGATTGTAAATAAGCAAAGAATAGGTTGACGAGCCGTTGACGCAGCCAATGAAAGCTAGAGTCATTTTTTTTCCGTCAGTCCTCCGTAACCACACTACGTGTTTTCCTGGGTCTTCTTAACCTGGTAAAGTTTGGGCCATATCCGCAATATACTTGGGGGCATATCCGAAATATTTGTGCCACCTGGATGAGAAGATAAGAGGTATTTAGAAGGGTGAAAGTACTAAGTTATCCTCACTATTAAAATTTAAAATCATTCTACCTTATCGGGTATTTTTTATCAACTTATTTCTCTTAATTAGGTTTCGATCATACATTCAAAATT
>NW_020652606.1:0-475 GCF_003573695.1 Papaver somniferum | reverse complement strand
TTGAAAATTGCTTTGATGCTAATAGTGTGTGAAAACGGCTATTGTCATTATAGAAGAATGTTTCAATGATTGAAATAAAGAGTTGATGATGTAACCATCTTTGGATATAAGCATATATAGTGCGTTCGCACATTAGTGTATAAATCCATAAACCGGGAACCAAGAGTATGCATATGTGTGTATACGAAATTGGTGAAGGAGTTTACAAACTCCTAAACTAGTCACCTTAAGTATGCGTACCCGTACGCATACTGGCGGAAGTTTTCGAACCAAAAATTTCTGCTGAGTTTGGAAACTTAACAAACTCAAAATCCAGTTGCTTAAGTACGCATACTTAAGTTGGTTACTTTGTCAAATCGGTCAGTTCATGAACTTAAACATTTAAATCATAAGGAATGCAATCTTTGCAAACCGTGGATATAATGTTCATGATTGATTCAAGTGAATCAAACCGATTTGGTTTCGATTGTGTTTT
>NW_020652605.1:0-275 GCF_003573695.1 Papaver somniferum | reverse complement strand
GAATTCGTGCGTGTTTAGGGTTTATGAGAATATTCTCATGGAATCTTACCCGTAAACTGCTAAAGCTCCATCGCTCTCGGGAAGTTCGATTCTCGTAGTAGTTATCTCATGGCCAGTTTCGATCTCGAAACAACTTCACTTCTCGAACTTGACGAATTCGTGCGTGTTTAGGGTTTATGAGAATATTTAATGGAATCTTACCCGTAACTTCTAAAGATCCATCGTTCTCGGGAAGTTCGAGTCTCGTAATAGTTATCTAATGGCCAGTTTTCGAT
>NW_020652604.1:0-639 GCF_003573695.1 Papaver somniferum | reverse complement strand
GTATAAACCAAAAACTGTTAGGAAGAAGGGAGTATATAATACGAAGAAGACCGAATGCCCTTTTAAGCTTAAATTTAAATTTAACGACGACAACAAAATGTGGTATATGGAAAAAGTCGTCTCGGGTTATCATAATCATCCTATTCCGGAAAGTTTGATCAACCATCCTTATTCGGCAAGGCTCAACCCTTTAGAAAAGGTTTTAGTACGCGTGTTGAGTAAAAGACGCACAAGACCTATTGATATTCTTAGTGGTGTCAAGGTGTTAAATCCACAAAACTCATCCTCATTGGCAACTATCTATAATGAAAGAGAAAAATTTAGAAAAGAGTCATGGGAAGAGAGAGTGGTTATGCAACAATTATTTTTTTTGTTTGAGGAGGCAAAGTACTCTACCGCGTGTGACAGGAATGAAGAAAACGAAGTGGAATGTCTTTTCGTCGCGAATCCGGAATGTGTACAATTGGCAAGATGCTTTCATCAAATTCTCTTTATGGATTGCACGTATAAAACGAACAAGTACAACATGCCGATATTGAACTTTGTTGGGCAAATATCTACCAAGTCGACATTTACCGTTGCGTTTTGTTTCTTGAAAGACGAGTCGAAGGAAAGTTATTTGTGGGCATTGCAAAAGGT
>NW_020652603.1:0-1062 GCF_003573695.1 Papaver somniferum | reverse complement strand
ACTTCAAAAGTTTTATGTATGCCCTAAAACATACATGTTTCAAATTTTAGGGTAGGCAAAAATATCAAAATGGGCTTTAGAGCCCACAAAGTAAAACACATACAAAGTCTGTTCAAAAGTTTTTTGAACTGAGTGGAGTTCATTAGAACGAAGGAATTCAGGCTCTCCTATGTTGTTAGGGTGAGGAGTACTTATGCTGATTTGTTAGGCAAGTGTTGTGCTAATGCCGATCCATATGTTGTTCAATACTATGCTATATTAGTATTCTGGGCGGTATGGAACCAGCAAACTCTCCCTAGTACTTACTTCTGCACTGATGTGTGTGTGGTCTCGGCATAATTCAAACTTAAACCAGTGTTGCTAGTGCCCATGCATAGAAAGTCGTCCTAAAATATCCCTTAGATTCCTTGCTAGTGGCCATGCATAGAAAGTCGTCCTAAAATATCCCTTAGATTCCTTGCTAGTGGCCATGCATAGAAAGTCGTCCTAAAATATACCTCTGTTTCCTAATTAATTGTTTTATAGCGCGTTTGGGAATGAGAAGTAAAAGTGCTTATGCTTTTCCAGAAGCTCAAGTTAAAAAGTAAAAGTCAGAAGTAAAAGTATTTTCCATCACAAAAAAAGTTGATTTTCTTTTTGCTTCTAGAAGTCGAGTCCCAATCCCATCATGATTATTTTCTTAGTTTGCAAGAAAGTTTGTGCCTATAAAAGAAAGGAAATATCGATAGTTTCAAACTCGGTCCATATAGTTTTTTCCCGCGAAGCTTTTTCTTTTTCGTCCACCATGAAAAAGACGAAGGGTACTACTACTAGCTGCATTGATGATCAAATACTATGTGAGATACTAAGCAGACTTCCATTGAAATCGCTTGTGCGTTTCAAACGCGTATGCAAATCTTGGCAATCCTTGATTGAAAAGGATCAGTGGTTGATCAAATTACACCATCGACGGCAATTGAAAACAAGTCCACATCTCTATTTTTTGACCAGTAAAGCTGTATTAGAAAGTCCACGGGTCTTCATCGTGAATCTCATGGTGTCTTTTCCTAAGGATGAAAGCGT
>NW_020652602.1:0-278 GCF_003573695.1 Papaver somniferum | reverse complement strand
CACCTAGCAATGGCTCCCTTCTTACCAGAAATGACGGACTGAAGCAAACGCTTAGCGGTCAATATCCATAGGGCGATTCATGTGAACTTGCTGCAAATGATTGCATTTATCGCATTGCCTTAGATTGGAGGATACCTAATTGATCTTGTAGATCTTCATCTCCTTTCTTTCTTTGAAAAATGAAGACTTACTGTAGGAGAATTATACTGTTTTTCATGACTATGTTTATAATCTAATCTGAAATAAAGGGTTGCTATTCACGCTAATATATAAAGGAT
>NW_020652601.1:0-624 GCF_003573695.1 Papaver somniferum | reverse complement strand
GCCATGCAGAACTAATCCAAATCCTAACAAAGTTCATCTTCTTGAATCAAATAGAAAGACAAAGCCAACATAAAAAGAAAGAGTTCATAAAAAATGTTGAATTTTATATACGTTAACTCAAAAAGTCTACACATTTCGTTATAAGTCGGAAATTTATTTCCTTGACTAAATTTTAAACTAGATAAACTCCTCTTTAACAGAAAAGGTTTGAAAAATGTATTGTAATTACAATTAACATGTTCTAAGGAAATATGTCTAGTAAAAATTGCATTTCTATGTACGTTGATTCAAGAAAATATGAAGGAAGTCAAATTTCACAATAGAACAAGGATGAAAGACCATGCAGAACTAATCCAAATCCTAACAAATTTCATCTATCTTGAATCAAATAGAAAGACAAAGCTAACACAAAAAGAAAGAGTTCATAAAAATGTTGAATTTTATATACGTTAACTCAAGAAAGAGTTCACATTTCATTATAAGTCGGAAATTGATTTCTGAGACTAAATTGTAAACTAGATAAACTCATCTTTAACATAAAAAGTTTAAAAAATGTATTGTAATTACAATTAATATGTTTTAAGGAAAAACGTCTAGTAAAAATTGCATTTCTATGTAAGTTGA
>NW_020652600.1:0-384 GCF_003573695.1 Papaver somniferum | reverse complement strand
AGTTTAAAATTGGTTCATCTGACTTTCAAGAACTATGTGATTGATCAAGACAACATTCAATCACAATCATGGGTTTGCGTTTCTACCAAAACAAGTTTCGGTTCTACCTCCATGTGAGTACTAAGCATAGTCACACTAGCTTACCAAAGATATGGTTGAATAGGTACTAGGATCGGTTCCCCACATATATATGGTATATAACTTATATGTGTTGCACCTTTTCACATGATCGTTTCCCATTTCTTCTGTAAACGTTTTGCACCCCATACAAGGATCGGTTCCCCTTTTTGTACTGCACCCCTTACAAGGATCGGTTCCCCTTTGTGTACTGCATCCCTTACAAGGATCGGTTCCCCTTCACCCCTTACTAGGATCGGTTCCCTT
>NW_020652599.1:0-303 GCF_003573695.1 Papaver somniferum | reverse complement strand
AAAAGAAGTTGTGACTCTAGTTCTTTGCCAAAAATAGATTTCGTAAAATATTATTTGTAAGTTAAAAGCATGACGCATCTGAAGTAATTAAAACTAAGCATGCGACATCTAACAAAATAACAAGTAATTAATAGAAATCATAAAGCAATTAAATCTATGCAAAAAGTCAACAAAAAAATTAATTCATTTACCACAATCATGAAAAGTTGCTTCCTCCGTTGTCTCGGTGGTGGGGTTTAGCTTCTCATGGTGAAAACACACTCAAAGGAATTTTTCATTGCTCAAAAAGGTGCTTACAAGGAT
>NW_020652598.1:0-4204 GCF_003573695.1 Papaver somniferum | reverse complement strand
TAAGAAACATTGAAACAAAGATAAACAAACCAAGGCTGTTAGCCAAGGGCAGTGATAAAGAAACAAAGACAGGTCCTCCAGCTATGTTCTTGTCCCTTGTTAGTTATCAGTCAGCTTCTAGGCTTTCTGAATAACTAGATGACAGTTGCGGTTCAAAGCCGGCTGTTCATCTAAGGGTTGGTCTAGAAAGGAGGCTAAAGGCACTAAGATAATTATAAACCTTGTAGTAATTGGGGCTCTCACACTGCAACTACTCGCAGAGAAGCTTGCTTAGTGTTTTAACAACCTAAAAGGATGTTCAATCCTAGACAATTCAAGCACAACAAGATCAAAGCATGGATAGGATAAAAACAATTGAAATGTACAACATCATTTAAAGTAAAAACTAACCCTTGAGGCACTGGCTATTCCAGTCCTCTTGGGTGAAGCACTGGCTAGTACAGGCTTTGAAAAGGTCCTAAAAATGATCCCCGGCCAAAAACTTGGTGGGCCCGGAGATATGTATGAAAATTAAGCGTGATAAAACGCGGGGGCCTACAGTAATACCGCAAGTGCACGGTAGTCAGTTGTAGCTCGTGCAAGTACGGGTCGATCCACAGAGATCGGGAGTGTTTTGAGTTTTCTAGCTACTTGGGTTCCTAAATTGTTGTTGGGCTTTGAATACCCTTTGAGTGAATTGGGCTTAATGGGTTTGTTTTTAACAATAAAATGAACTGAGTTTGGGCTCAGTTGGTCTTTGAAGTGTAACTGGGCTTTGGCCTTACAGTGAGTTCAGGCTTTTGGGTTAATCCCACAATTGATTGAATTGGGCTTTAGCTCTAGCCTATCAGTACACTAGGCTTTGGCCTTAAACTTAGGCTTGGGCTGAACTGGGCCTCAATGAACTAAACCTTGGGCTTTGGTTTCAGTCAAGGATCTGGGCCTTTGGGCCTTTGAGGAACTGAACTTGAGCTTTGAACTGGACTGATGGGCTTTTGCTTGGCTGCAGGCTTGGCAGCAACAACAGCAGAGGCAACTTGACAGCAGCAACAGCAGCAGCAGCTTGACAGCAGCAGCAGCTTGACAGCAGCAACAACAGCAGCAATACTGCAGGGCAGATGCAAGTGCACAGCAGCACTAGCAGTTTGCAAGGCAGGGAAGAAAGAAAGCAGCAGTACTGCAGCAGCAAAGCTGGAGAAAACAGCAGCAGCAGTGCAAAGAAAGCAGCTGCACAAACACTGAGTGGCAGGGTAGAGAAGCAACAACAGGGCAAAAGCAATGGAAAAACTAAACAGCAAAAGAAAACTAGACAGCTGCACAAGCAATGGAAAGACTAGACAGCTGCACAAGCAATGCAGTAAACAACAAGATAACAGCAAGCAAAGATGACAATGAAGAAAACAGTGTGAACAAGATAAATGAACCAAGGCCTAAGGCCAAGGGCAGGGATGTGGAGAAACTAACAGAGCAAAGCTAAGGCAAGAATACAGGCAAACAAAAAGAATGGCAAGATAATCAGCTTGCTATGAGCACTGATTTCTTCCATTACTCAATCAGTTCAATGCTTCCTAAGCATACAACAAATAGAATGGCAAGATAATCAGCTTGCTATGAGCACTGATTTCTTCCATTACTCAATCAGTTCAATGCTTCGAAGATAACTAGCCTAGCATTCCATCAAACTAACAGCAAATTAAACACAACAGTTGAGCTAGACATGGCACTAACATGACAAATTAAAATTAAACAGGAACACATTAAACAGGAAATTAAAACATGAAATTAACAAGAACATAACAATTTTAACAGGAGCACATTTAACAGGAGACAAACAATTTTAACATATGCAGTGAAATTGAGCAGAACACATTAAAGAGAAAAACATTAACATTAACAGGACATGAGAGTCCTGGATGCAGGCTAATCCAAGCATGCCCTTAACACTAATCCCACACCCATATTTATACCCAATACCCAATTAGGGTTTACAATCAAAATCCCCAAATTTCTCCAATGACAGTACAATTAGGGTTTCCCCTTTTTCTAGTGTTCTGGGTCTAATTTTTCCCATAACCCTACTCTCATCCTTTCCTAAGCAGTTCTATTACATCAATTGGGGTTTTCTAGAAAAATCCCCAAAAACCTAATTTGGACAGTTGAAATTAGGGTTTCGAATTTTACTCACCAAACATGTGATTTGACACTTCAATCGTCGACCCATTATTTTCCTTGTTCACCTGCTCCGTCCCATGCCTCAATTGCATCTTTCCAACTCGTCCTATTTTATTGATTTCTTCCCTAGGTTTTTAGAGAGAAATTAGGGGAGAAAACTATATAATAGGAGGCTAGAACAAGGGGGTAATGATGGAGAAAGATAGGGGTGATGATGGTGGAGGTGTGGTGGTTGCAGTGGAGGTGAAGAAGGTGGTGGTACGGTTCTGTTGAAGAAGGTGGTGAAGTTGCAGAGAGGAATGGGGGAGGTGAAGTCGATGGTTTGGGAGAAGGGTGCGTTTGGGTAGCTGGTATAGGGTTTGGTTGCTAGGGTGTTAGGCGGCTTCATCAAATTGGATGAACAGCGAGGATGAGCCGTGGGATGTGGAGCTGGTAGGTAGATCGGATGGTGATGCGGAGGCAAGCGAGGAGCGACCGTCGGATGAAGGGATACAACGAAACGAACGGTGCTAGATGGAGTTAGGTACTGTAGTGTAAGGCGGAGATATCAAACTTTGATGAACAGCAAGGGAGCAACCGTTGGATTCAGCTACCATCTAATCTGAAGGCTTGGAATTTCAGCGTTGTGGTGCTTGGCAGAGACTTCAGATTTTGATGCTCTATGAAGGAGCGACCGTCCGATGCTTCTGAGAACTGATCTGATGGCTGAGAACAGAGGCGTTTTTGTGTGTAGAAAATGAGGTTGTGCGCACCATTCTTCGCGGCTTCCTTGCGTGATTTCTCCCGGCTTTTCACTACTTTTCTGCTCTTTTCGTTCCGAAATTCATCCAAACTTTATTTATTACCTAAAAATGCAAAATTAATTAAGAAAAATATTTATTCTTGAAAACAATGAAAATACAGAATATGGGATAAAATGTAGAATTAATGCATAAAAGATGAGTTAAATGCCAACAAAAAGGGATAAATATATACAATATTTGGCACTCATCACTGACCACATAGAGGCATTCGTATCCAATGCTCTCGGGTAATTGGTTCATTCCCCCTTGGCCCTTGTACTCTAGCAACCATTTTTTAAAAAATCACGTCTTTGTCTTGTCTTGTTTTTCCTTCCGTCATCATCGATATGTAAAATTCCTTGTCTTCTTGTGAGATCAAGGCCATCATATTTTTAAAGTATTGACATTGGGTTAGGTTCTCATCGTCTGCCAAACTTATATGGCTTGTTTGTTCCGACGCAATGTGATAACCACAATTCCCATCTGCATCCACGTCGTCGGTGGATAACACATAGGGCTTAACGATTTCAGGAAGTTTTGAGTGATACTCCTCGAATATGGTGTAACACGTTTGATGGGGTCTACCTCGTTCATCCCTAAGCGTGTTTCCATCACCAAGAGCAGCCCTTAAAGTCACCATATAGAACCCTTTTGTCTTGCTTGTCCCTTCCATGCACATAACTGGTGTCTCTCTAAAAGAGTCACGGAAATGGTACCTGCAAGTGCACAGGGTCTGTTGTAGTGAGTGTGCAAGGCAGGGTCGAACCACAGAGACTTGGGTGTGAATTGAAGTGATGAAACAGGTGACAGTGAACAAGAAAATTCAGTGGCAGTGAATAAGAAACATTGAAACAAAGATAAACAAACCAAGGCTGTTAGCCAAGGGCAGTGATAAAGAAACAAAGACAGGTCCTCCAGCTATGTTCTTGTCCCTTGTTAGTTATCAGTCAGCTTCTAGGCTTTCTGAATAACTAGATGACAGTTGCGGTTCAAAGCCGGCTGTTCATCTAAGGGTTGGTCTAGAAAGGAGGCTAAAGGCACTAAGATAATTATAAACCTTGTAGTAATTGGGGCTCTCACACTGCAACTACTCGCAGAGAAGCTTGCTTAGTGTTTTAACAACCTAAAAGGATGTTCAATCCTAGACAATTCAAGCACAACAAGATCAAAGCATGGATAGGATAAAAACAATTGAAATGTACAACATCATTTAAAGTAAAAACTAACCCTTGAGGCACTGGCTATTCCAGTCCTCTTGGGTGAAGCACTGG
>NW_020652597.1:0-577 GCF_003573695.1 Papaver somniferum | reverse complement strand
ACTTCGTTATAAGTCGGAAATTGATTTCTGAGACTAAATTGTAAACTAGATAAACTCATATTTAACAAAACAAAGTTTGAAAAATGTATTGTAATTACAATTAATATGTTCTAAGGCAATACGTCTAGTAAAAATTGCATTTCTATGTACGTTGATTCAAGAAAATATGAAGGAAGTCAAATTTCACAATAGAAGAAATTTGAAAGACCATGCAGAACTAATCCAAATCCTAACAAATTTCATCTATCTTTAATCAAATAAAAAGACAAAGCCAACACAAAAAGAAAGAGTTTATAAAAATGTTGAATTTAATATACGTTAACTCAAAAAAGTCGACACATTTTTTTATAAGTCGGAAATTGATTTCTGAGACTAAATTGTAAACTAGATAAGCTCATCTTTAAAAGAAAAAGTTTGAAAAATGTATTCAATTAATATGTTCTAAGGCAATACGTCTAGTAAAAATTGCATTTCTATGTACGTTGATTCAAGAAAATATGAAGCAAGTCAAATTTCACAATAGAAGAAGGATGAAATACCATGCAGAACTAATCCAAATCCTAAGAAATTCCATCTA
>NW_020652596.1:0-384 GCF_003573695.1 Papaver somniferum | reverse complement strand
TTCAAGAAAATATGAAGGAAGTCAAATTTCACAATAGAAGAAGGACTAAAGACCATGCAGAACTAATCCAAATCCTAACAAATTTCATCTATCTTGAATCAAATAGAAAGACAAAGCCAACATAAAAAGAAAGAGTCAATAAAAATGTTGAATTTTATATACGTTAACTCAAAAAAGTCTACACATTTCGTTATAAGTCAGAAATTGATTTCTGGGACTAAATTGTAAACTAGATAAACTCATCTTTAACAGAAAATGTTTGAAAAATATATTGTAATTACAATTAATATGTTCTAAGGCAATACGTCTAGTAGAAATTGCATTTCTATGTTCGTTGATTCAAGAAAATATGAAGCAAGTCAAATTTCACAATAGAAGAAGGAT
>NW_020652595.1:0-634 GCF_003573695.1 Papaver somniferum | reverse complement strand
CCAACACAAAAAGAAAGAGTTCATAAGAATGTTGAATTTTATAGACGTTAACTCAAAAAAGTCTCCACATTTCGTTAAAAGTCGGAAATTGATTTCTGAGACTAAATTTTAAACTAGATAAACTCATCTTTAACAGAAAAAGTTTGAAAAATGTATTGAAATTACAATTAATATGTTCTAAGGAAATACGTCTAGTAAAAATTGCATTTCTATGTACGTTGATTCAAGAAAATATGAAGGAAGTCAAATTTCACAATAGAAAAGGATGAAAGACCATGCAAAACTAATCCAAATCCTAACAAATTTCATCTATCTTGAATCAAATAGAAAAACAAATCCAACACAAAAAGAAAGAGTTCATAAAAATGTTGAATTTAATATACTTTAACTCAAAAAAGTCTACACACTTCGTTATAAGTCGGAAATTGATTAGTGAGACTAAATTGTAAACTAGATAAACTCATCTTTAACTGAAAACGTTTGAAAAATGTATTGTAATCACAAATAATATGTTCTAAGGCATTACGTCTACTAAAAATTGCATTTCTATGTACGTTGATTCAAGAAAATATGAAGGAAGTCAAATTTCACAATAGAAGAAGGATGAAAGACCAAGCAGAACTAATCCAAATCC
>NW_020652594.1:0-889 GCF_003573695.1 Papaver somniferum | reverse complement strand
AAAAGTTTGAAAATGTATTGTAGTCATAAATAATATGTTCAAAGGCATTACGTCTAGTAAAAACTGCATTTCTATTTAGGTTGATTCAAGAAAATATGAAGGAAGTCAAATTTCACAATAGAAGAAGGATGAAAGACCACGCCTAACTAATCCAAATCCTAACAAATTTCATCTATCTTGAATAAAATAGAAAGACAAAGCCAACACAAATGAAAGAGTTCATAAAATTTTGAATTTTATATACATTAACTCAAAAAAGTCTACAAGTCGGAAATTGATTTCTGATACTAAATCGTAAATTAGATAAACCCATCTTTAACATAAAATTTTTGAAAATGTATTGTAATCACAAATAATATGTTCTAAGGGATTAAGTCTAGTAAAAATTGCATTTCTACGTACGTTGATTCAAGAAATATGAATGAAGTCAAATTTCACAATAGAAGAAGGATGAAAGACCAGCCAGAACTAATCCAAATTGTAACAAACTTCATATATTTGAACCAAATAGAAAGACAAAGCCGACATAAAAAGAAAGAGTTCATAAAAATGTTGAATTTTATATACCTTAACTCAAAAAAGTCTACACACTTCGTTATAAGTCTGAAATTGATTTCTGAAACTAAATTGTAAATTAGATAAACTCATCTTTATTAGAAAAAGTTCGAAAAATTTATTGTAATCACAATTAATATGTTCTTAGGTAGTACGTCTAGTAAAAATTGCATTTCTATGTATGTTGATTCAAGAATATATGAAGGAAGTCAAATTTCACAATATAAGAAAGACGAATGACCAAGCAGAACTGATCCAAATCCTAACAAATTTCATCTATCTTGAATCAAATAGAAAGACAAAGCCAACACAAAAAGAAAGAGATCATAAAAAT
>NW_020652593.1:0-547 GCF_003573695.1 Papaver somniferum | reverse complement strand
AACTGGTTTCAAACACGATCTCCACTTACCAACTCCTTGATTCCATCTACTGTCACACTTCATGGAATCATGGTGTCTATAATTCCAGCAATATAAATAAGTCTCTGAATCATGATTGAAGGATCAGCATCAACAATATCATCAATCTCACGTCTCATCGACAACACGAGATCATCAACTCATCAATTGAGCAACTACTCTCCATTCAGCAATTTCAATCACTCAGAGCTTATCGTATTCGAAATTCACACACCCACAATCTTTGATTACCATTGATTCCACACATTTCTCAGCTTCCCTCCTAAAGATCAACCCATCCTCTCTTGTGACTGAATTTACTCTGGAACGGTCATTGTCTTGATTTAGGCCAGAGTACTACATATTTATCTCTTGAATCTAAAGCACCCCCTTTGCAGCGGTGCATCTGTGTGAGGTTTAATATTTCGCTCGGTTCGAGGAGTCTCCTCCGTACGGTCGTCTCCTCAATTCCTTAAAAACCAGCAAATCGTTTTTCCCCATCTACAGATTGGCGACCACGGTGGGAGAT
>NW_020652592.1:0-889 GCF_003573695.1 Papaver somniferum | reverse complement strand
AAAAGTTTGAAAATGTATTGTAGTCATAAATAATATGTTCAAAGGCATTACGTCTAGTAAAAACTGCATTTCTATTTAGGTTGATTCAAGAAAATATGAAGGAAGTCAAATTTCACAATAGAAGAAGGATGAAAGACCACGCCTAACTAATCCAAATCCTAACAAATTTCATCTATCTTGAATAAAATAGAAAGACAAAGCCAACACAAATGAAAGAGTTCATAAAATTTTGAATTTTATATACATTAACTCAAAAAAGTCTACAAGTCGGAAATTGATTTCTGATACTAAATCGTAAACTAGATAAACCCATCTTTAACATAATATTTTTGAAAATGTATTGTAATCACAAATAATATGTTCTAAGGGATTAAGTCTAGTAAAAATTGCATTTCTACGTACGTTGATTCAAGAAATATGAATGAAGTCAAATTTCACAATAGAAGAAGGATGAAAGACCAGCCAGAACTAATCCAAATTGTAACAAACTTCATATATTTGAACCAAATAGAAAGACAAAGCCGACATAAAAAGAAAGAGTTCATAAAAATGTTGAATTTTATATACCTTAACTCAAAAAAGTCTACACACTTCGTTATAAGTCTGAAATTGATTTCTGAAACTAAATTGTAAATTAGATAAACTCATCTTTATTAGAAAAAGTTCGAAAAATTTATTGTAATCACAATTAATATGTTCTTAGGTAGTACGTCTAGTAAAAATTGCATTTCTATGTATGTTGATTCAAGAATATATGAAGGAAGTCAAATTTCACAATATAAGAAAGACGAATGACCAAGCAGAACTGATCCAAATCCTAACAAATTTCATCTATCTTGAATCAAATAGAAAGACAAAGCCAACACAAAAAGAAAGAGATCATAAAAAT
>NW_020652591.1:0-855 GCF_003573695.1 Papaver somniferum | reverse complement strand
AATGTTGAATTTTTCATACGTTAACTCAAAAAAGTCTACACTCTTCGTTATAAGTCGGAAGTTGATTTCTGAGACTAAATTGTAAACTAGATAAACTCATCTTTAACAGAAAAAGTTTCAAAAATATATTGTAATCACAAATAATATGTTCTAAGGCATTACGTCTAGTAAAAATTGCATTTCTATGTACGTTGATTCAAGAAATATGAAGGAAGTCAAATTTCAAAATAGAAGAAGGATGAAAGACCATGCAGAACTAATCCAAATTCCAACAAATTTCATCTATTTGAATCAAATTGAAAGACAAAGCCAATACAAAAATAAAGAATTCATAAAAATGTTAGATTTTTTATACGTTAACTCAAAAAAGTCTACACTCTTCGTTATATGTCGGAAGTTAATTTTTGGGACTAAATTGTAAACTAGATAAACTCATCTTTAACAGAAAATGTTTGAAAAATGTATTGTATTCACAATTAATATGTTCTAAGGCATTACGTCTACTAAAAATTGCATTTCTATGTAAGTTGATTCAAGAAAATATGAATGAAGTCAAATTTCACAATATAAGAAGGATGAAAGACCAACCAGAACTAATCCAAATTCTAACAAATTTCATCTATCCGAATCAAATTGAAAGACAAAGCCAATACAAAAATAAAGAGTTCATAAAAATGTTGAATTTTTTATACGTTAACTCAAAAAAGTCTACACTCTTTGTTATAAGTCGGAAGTTGATTTCAGAGACTAAATTGTAAACAAGATAAACTCATCTTTAACAGAAAAAGTTTGAAAAATGTATTGTAATCCCAAATAGTATGTTCTAAGGAATTACGTCTAGTAAAATTTGCATTT
>NW_020652590.1:0-325 GCF_003573695.1 Papaver somniferum | reverse complement strand
ACAAGATCCGATTGGAAGACGATGCAAAGCCTACAAGGGAAGCGCAACGTCGTTTGAACCCTCCCATGATGGAAGTTGTGAAAAAGGAGATACTCAAGCTTTTGGATGTGGGTGTTATCTACCCCATATCCGATAGCAAGTGGGATAAGAATGAGGTACCAAAGAAATCAGGTGTGACGGTGGTGGAGAATGATAAGAATGAACTTGTCCCAACTCGTGTGCAAACCGGTTGGAGGGTTTGTATTGATTATAGAAAATTGAATGCCACCACTAGGAAGGATCACTTTCCATTACCTTTTATTGATCAAATGCTTGAACGTTTAGC
>NW_020652589.1:0-488 GCF_003573695.1 Papaver somniferum | reverse complement strand
AAAAATGCTACTTGCCGACCAACACTATTTGTGACGTCTTCCCATATACCATATCGTACCAAGTCATTTTTCGAAGTCAAGCGTTAATGGCGCCCTCACTGTAGTTTTCTCCAGGAGTCGCTTCGACGTTTTTCTCCTGGAGCCGCTTCAACGTTCTCTCCAGAAGTTTCTCCTCTTCAACGTTCTGCAGCAGCGGCTCCACTTCAACGTTCTCCATCAACGATTCCTCTTTAACGTTCTCTCCATAAGTCGCTCCGCTTCAACGTCCTCTCCAAGAGCCGAAGACGCTTCAACGCCACTTATTCCTGCCAAAGATCGTGCCGTATCCGCCACACTCATTCCTTCCAAGGTTCGTGCCCGTAGACACCACACTCCTCCCTGTCAAGGATCGTGATCACAGCCAGCTAAGGATCGCAGTTGTGGCCACTTTTTGATCCGTCTCGCCAAACCTCGTGGTCGTGGACAGTTTACTCGCTTACGCATCCAGC
>NW_020652588.1:0-412 GCF_003573695.1 Papaver somniferum | reverse complement strand
TATCCTACAATCAGAATTTCAGAGTGGAATGTAGTTGAGACTGTATGCATCCTCCAAGTGATTCAATTACAGTCGCGCTCCTCACGTCTCTTGAACCTCGCAAGGTTCTACGCAATGGATTCCCTTAGTTGACGTCCTTTATAACCTAAGACTTGCTTCAACCTAAGTAAAAACGTTTGATACAAGTCTTCTTTTAACAAATAAGCATATTTTATTTCATATTTGATTTCCATTTATATCATGAGATCAAGTTAAGGAAATATGTTCGTAATAAACAAAGTCTAGTAAACATCAAAACCCGGTACTTATGATTCCCGAAGAGAAGCCTGGATTATTGTTCACCTTACAAGAACAATCATATATGAGTTCAATTAAGGATCATTATCAGATATCTATCTCGTGCAATCACAAA
>NW_020652587.1:0-1841 GCF_003573695.1 Papaver somniferum | reverse complement strand
TGATATTTTGTTCTCTTGAATATGATATTGGCTATAGTTGAATGGTGTATTTTATTCAATTGGTTGTACCAACTCAATTCCAATGTATTTATTTTGGGTTCAGAAGTACTTGAACACCATGATTACGTACTTGATATTGTCTCCCCAGATTTGATAGTTTCGTGGAATGTAATCCACGTGCTTGACTATTAAAGAGTTAGTAGTTTCAAAAGAGTTGCAAATAAAATCACATGTATTCCAATTTTTGTGGAAGAACTCACAAAAGATGATATGAATCAGAAAATTTCCATTTCTCTACTTCATTCATGATACGTACGAACCAGCATATGTTGAAGTATGACAACAAGAGAACTATTTTTAGTAATTTATTCAACCTAAAGTAATTGGTTGACATGTATAGTGAGATTCTCTTGGCTTGTTGAGATAAAGAAATTTCTCAAATTAAGCTAAATGTAACAAAATTAAAAATGGAAAAGAACCCCAAAGTAATGAGGGTTAGACGTACCAACTCATATAAAGCATGTGAAAATGGACATATGTATCATGAGACAAAGACGTACTTTTTTCTTCGGTAGTAATAACACCAATACACAAGTATCAACCGAGTATGAGATCAACTAAAATGTAATCGTATCTCCCATCATAAGAGTTGGAAATGCACATGGTCTTAGGTGTTAGTATATACAATGTAATGTGTGTATCATAGTAGCAACCAATTTTCACATCAACTTTAATGGAAACAAGAACTTTGTCGGTCCAATTGATTATCTTATTGAGTTGAACCAGATCCAATGTCTGCCGTTATGGAATGAAAATACGAGACATAAATTCTCTAAAGCACTTGAGATATATTGGGTGACACTTATATATATTCACCCTAAAGTACTTGAGATGAATCCCACTTTTATTACGTAATAAGGCCAAACCACTTATTAAAACTCTCAAGATCCAAGTGTCTAACTCATAGTTGTTTTTTCTTTCAAACTTTTTCCTTATAATGTGACTAGGAGTATTGGATCATCGAGCGAAACACTACATAAAATTTGTTTCCAAGATAGAACAAAGATTTCACAAAATCTCTACATGTACCAAGAGATAATCACACCTTGTTAAATTCCACAGAAACCCATGCAAGTGGATATCATGTGGAAACTCACAGTGATTAGAATGTAATTAAATGCATCTTTTATAGTCTCTAATGTATTAAAGAAACTAGTGAGTCAATCTGGTGAAATGTAAATCACTAAAGTATTTGGATTATTCAATCCATATTGACTCCGACGGTGAAATGTTGGAATTGACTCATACAGGCTTTGGGCATAACCATAAATCCACATTGGTTGTGATATGATGGTCGTTTTGAAAGGACTCATACGACCATCAATTTATTTGAGTGAACAAAAATCGGAAAAAGATTGACAGAATGTGAAATGACGGCATAGCACTCAATAAGTGTTTTCTAAAGTACTAGATACACAACCTCCTTCCCCCACCCCAATTTTCGCCCATATTCACAAAGTCTTAAGTAAAACAGGATCCAGACCATCCTAAGATGAAAATGGTAAACAATCTTTATTACAAAGAAAACAAGGTGATTTAGAAAAATATTACTGCAGAATGCGGACCATTAAAGTGACTTATGGCTTTGGTGAATGTTTTGACATTTTGGACTAGTTATAGTTCCTAAGAAGTTTTGCATTTGGAAAAATACTAGCACACATTATACATGTAACGGATCACCACCCCTTGTAAATGCTAGCTAGTGTACATCAAAAGGACGTGATGGTTATTGCATAATTAATAGGATCAAGAGCATCCTATACCTTATGGTCTCGCAAAGG
>NW_020652586.1:0-845 GCF_003573695.1 Papaver somniferum | reverse complement strand
ACTTTAACATGGTATCAGAGCTAGGTCCCATACGCGGGGTGTAGTCCGAATTTGTAGCCATCGTGACCCGAGTGGGCACATGTACACCCGTGACCGAATGACTGGTCACTCGTATGACCTGTACGTGGGGTGGACCGTGACCGATGTCACCTGCACACCCAAGACCCACACGTGCGTAGGTCCACGTGTTAGGCCGAGTGACTGGCCTTACACGTGAGGGAGGGTATGAAAGGAAAAATAGTCCCACATCCCTAGTTTCCTCATAATGAACTTAATAAAATATAATATGGAAGGGCCCCTCCACTCATTCCCAATTGATTTTGAGTTGGATGCCCGCAGACTTTAACATTAATCAATTTCTTCTTTGCATTTTTTCCCAGGGATTTTTAGCAGTATTAAGGTTTCTATAAAAATATATTCAATGCCGACCAAAAAAAACAAACATATATTCAATTCCAGGATTGAGGTAAATTTTGAGGTAAGTTTTAAAGAAACCCTAATTGAATAGAATTTTTAGTCCATGATTTTCGCAATGCTAAAGAAATAGATAGACATGTATTCATAATTACTGTTATTAACCTAATCTTTGAAGGAAAAGAAAACTTAATTTCTGTCGCTGCTGCAGGTGTTTGCAGTGTCTTCGTGGCATAGGTATGGATCTTTGGGTTCTTCCCTATTTTCTATTTTATGTGTTCTTAGGAGGCTACGAATCTGAATCGCACATTCGTGCTGGATTTAAGTTTTGTTTGACTGGATCATTGTTATAATGGGATTGACTGGATCTTTACAGCTCTATTAGCTGAGTCAACCTTTTCCAGGTATTCATAGTTATACAACACTTCAGG
>NW_020652585.1:0-501 GCF_003573695.1 Papaver somniferum | reverse complement strand
CAATATACTTTCAAGAGAGTCAACTAGACAGTCAGACTCAATCTTAAGAAAAGTATATCAAGGAGTTATATCTCAATTTCTCAATTCAATACTTAGTCAAGCAAATAGCAATCTGTGAGTCTAATTGAATACAAGAGAAATTAACTTGAATGGTACCAAAGACCAATGTTCAAGTATCAATCAATTTCAATGAACAACCAAAGGTTGGATTTTCCAATTAATCGATTCAACGCACAACCTGTGATATTTCAATTATATAAAAAAATATAATGCGGAAAAGAAATAAAACAGACACCATAAGAAAAACCCCAAATGCAGAAAAACCCCGGGGACCTAGTCAAGATTGAACACACACTGTATTAAGCCGCTACAGACACTAGCCTACTACAAACTAACTTCGGTCTGGACTGTAGTTGAACCCCAATCAATCTCACACTGATCCAAGGTACATTTGCACTCCTTACGTCTCTGATCCCAGCAGGATACTACGTACTTGATTCC
>NW_020652584.1:0-1792 GCF_003573695.1 Papaver somniferum | reverse complement strand
AAAAAGAGTGCCCAACAACCCCCATCAAGGGGAAACCAACAACTACGCCGATATATGCATGCGTAAACTATGGGAGTGAGCCTGCCTTGTGACTTGACTAACCCAAATCGTTTAATTTATTCTAACTCAATGAGTTTAATTATTTTCTTAATAGAATTAAACGTTTTTTGTTTTGGAACATTGATAATTAAGTTCAGGTAAAATGAAGGAGCACAACAACAGACATGCACATCAAAAAAGTTATAATCAATTAAGATTAATTAAAAGTATCAGTTTTAGACTAGTACATTAATTTTTATTTACATGAGTTTGTGTATAAATAAGAACCACACAATCCATTTTTCATATCAAATAGTTGAGACATTCCAAATAAAAGAAGGAGAAAAGAATTAAAGAACAAGAAAGAAATTAAGATATGACGAAGCTAGTTAATCTTAGATTTGTTGTTGCTCTTTCCGTTGTTGTTTGTGCTTTGGTTTTTATTGGTGTAAGTGGTGTGAGGGATATTGATAGTTCTCCAGCAGAAGCACCTTGGGTTAGTCCATGGCCAGAACAATGTAGAATGTCCGGACCATGTGGAGATTTTGTGGGAAATCTTGTTGTCTCGAAGGCTTTTCCAACCCAAAAGGATGTAGTATGTTGCAAAGAAATTGTACAAACTACAAAGTATTGCTGGGAAAAGTTAATGGAGGTTATTGAAGATTTAAATGTTCCTGCTTTTGCTAACCTTCATCCATGGGCGGAAATTACTTGGGACAAGTGTGTTAGTCTCACAGGATCTCCATCACAAGCACCAATGATCAGCGGTAACTCCCCAACACAAGCACCTAGATGGCCTGAACAATGTAGAATTTCTCAATCGAGTATATACACTTTGACACAACTTCTTGTGACAAAGACTTTTCCTAGCCAAAAGGATGTTACTTGTTGCCGTGAAATTATTCAAACCAGTCAGGATTGTTGGGAAAAGACAATGGCAATCCTTGAAGATCCATGGGCAGAAAATATTTGGAACAAATGTCTCATTCTTACCAACTAACTAGTGCCTTATATTGTGTAAAAGCATAATAATATGGTCATTTGTGTCAGTGTCTGAAAAACTTTGATTGAAATAATTCAAGACTCATCATGTTTTTTTTTTCAATACGATAGATATTTGTATTGATCATATAATTCTATAAAAAACTAGACATAGTAACTAGTTTATTATAAAGAAACGTCAAAATAAAAAAAAATATATAAGTCTGAACTGCTAAAATTATATGAAAAAAGAGAAAATAGAATGCGTGATGTTAGTGGAGAATCAATTGATCCACTTCATTGTGTGGGAGGACTGAGGTTGAATATATTTTTTTCGAAGTTACAAAACTTTCACTTGACGAGCTAGAACTAAAAGCGTTAATGCTCATTAATAGATATAATATAATGATAACTAGTGCAGCGAATATTATTGAAAAGAAAGAAAACGATAATTTGTTCAGACCTCCAATTATTCCTAGGAATAACGACTATGAACGAAGATAATTATTCAAGCCTAGGTTTCCTGTCTATAAATAAAAATCATCTTAAACAATAATTAGAAGATTCTTAAACAGACATGGGAAAAAAATCCAAAATTGTGCGACAAGAGAGGATGAAAACAACCCAAAACCGACTGAAACTCAAAATTTGCTATTTTTGGCAAACTTGAGATTTTCCTAAACAATGAAAGTACTTGTAAAAAGAAACTAGGGTCCACAAACGGCGACTCAAACGGACTCCTAACGAAGAAGTTATTAGCAGAACAAGACTT
>NW_020652583.1:0-1168 GCF_003573695.1 Papaver somniferum | reverse complement strand
TATCTATATCAACTCTAGGTTTGAAAACCGTCAGACATTTGATCCATCCTAATTTCTCTTGGTCTAAGGGACGGAATCGAGGACAATATAGTAATTTTCAGCCTCCCCCAGTTTTGGTTATAACTCTTCAGGTCAATCCCAGTTTCAGAATGATAAAAAGATCTCCACCTTAGAAGAAACTCTTACTATGTTAGCAAAGAACCATGAAATGTTATCAAAGAGCCATCATAGTTTTCAAGAAGAAACCAGGCAGAATTTTAAGAATAATTCCCAGTCTCTTGCTAAATTAGAACTTCAATTCGGCCAAATAGTTAAGTTTCTTAGTGAGAGAGAAGATGGAAGGTTCCCTAGGCACATTGATCCTAATCCCAAAGGAGGGAAATTGTACAATCATGTGAATTCTGTTACAACCCTTAGGAGTGGAAAGAAAATTGACACATGCCTGACAATGACTCAGAAAATGAGGAGACTGATAGAGTCTCTAAAGAGACCAATGAGGGTCATGTTGAGCCCGACTTTGTTTCCAGAGCCCCGTTCTCCCAGCTGCTAGTTCCAACTAAGAGGGAGTCCAAATTTAATGATATATTGGAGGTTTTTAAGCAGGTTATTATCAACCTTCCATTGTTAGATGTGATTAAGCAGATTACCGCTTATGCCAAGTTTATTAAGGATATGTATACGAAAACTTAGTGTCCAGAAGAAAGCCTTTCTAGGTAGTCACGTGAGTTCTATTATTCCGAATACCACTACTTCTAAGTAGAAAGACCCAGGGTCCCCTACCATTTCTTGCACAATAGGAAATTTTCGTGTTAAGAAAGCTTTGTTTGACTTAGGAGCCAGTATGAACTTACTCTCATACCATGTGTACCTTGAGCTAGGACTTGGTGAGATGAAACCTACCCAGATGACACTTCAGTTAGCTGATAGGTGTGTTAAAATTCCTCGTGATGTGATTGAGGATGTTCTGATTGAGGTTGATAAGTTTATTTATCCAGTGGATTTTGTTGTTTTAGACACCCAGCCTGTTCAGGACCCAAGTGCTCAAATCCCAGTGATATTAGGTCGCCCATTTTTAGCCACAGCTAACGCTGTCTTTAATGTTACTAGACAACCTTCTGAAAATGATGATTAAGAAGAAGTAAATATGATTAGCACTATAGTTCAGGAT
>NW_020652582.1:0-364 GCF_003573695.1 Papaver somniferum | reverse complement strand
GTCCGTGTCTACTTGAAATTATTTTTTGCAAGTTTTTAACTTGATAAATAATTTATTTAAGAGTTTTATTTATGGAAAAAAAATTCCTTTTTTTTGTTAAATTGTTTTACAAGAAATAAAACTCGTTTTTTAAGAAAAAACCTAAACCTAACTTGATTTGCAAGTTAATTTTCCTATAAATACAACTCGAAAAATACATTTTTCGACCCATGCCCATGCGCGTGTACCAAGCACCATGTCCGTGTCTACTTGAAATTATTTTTTGCAAGTTTTTAACTTGATAAATAATTTATTTATGAGTTTTATTTATGGAAAAAACTCATTTTTTGTGTTTCATTGTTTTACAAGAAACAAAACTCGTTTT
>NW_020652581.1:0-683 GCF_003573695.1 Papaver somniferum | reverse complement strand
CTTCTTCAGGTTTTTGTTAAAAAGCTGTTTCATCTAAGAAAAAATTTCATCTTCTTATCAAATCTTTTATTTTTAAGGGAGTGAGTGAGAGAAATTTTTTATATCAGTTAGCTGGGTCTTAAAATTTTAAAACTTTTTACGATCAAACCGAACTTAAAGTTCGGTTAAGAAACATTTTTTGCGACGTAACCGAACTAAAGTTCGGTTGGGAAATGTTTTTTGCAACTAACCGAACTATTAGGGTTCGGTTGGGAAATGTGTTTTGCTACTAACCGAACTGAGGTTCGGTTGGGAAATGTTTTTGCAACTAACCGAACTATTAGGATTCGGTTGGGAAATGTTTTTTTGCTACTAACCGAACTATTAGGGTTCGGTTGGGAAATGTTTTTTGTGACATAACCGAACTAAGGTTCGGTTGGGATTTTTTTTTTGCGAAATAGCCAAACTGTTCTTCATGTTCATCATTTCCATTAAGTTCGATTAGTTCGACAAAGTTTTTCACATAATTCCTAGCCGAACTTCTCTCTGCAACTTCCATTTTCAACTCATTTTGATGGTTAATACTCATTTTTCAATCAAACGAGGAACGTCATACAAAGAGAGAAGAAGAAGAGGATAATTTTTTTTTTTCAAAACTAAAAATTTTCGATTTCCCCCTATTTTTGCTTTTGATTTTGATTTTG
>NW_020652580.1:0-824 GCF_003573695.1 Papaver somniferum | reverse complement strand
TCGACATACTTTGAACATGTGCAGTAACTCTTATCATTTATTGTTCAAAGATATTCCTTAATAGCTAAAGGAGAATCCCAGATCGAAATAAATTGAGAATCTTTCAATTAAAGTTTTTAGTTTTATATGCTTTTAATTTCCAACAATTAAAATGCATATCTTTAGAAAATAAAAATTAGTAATGTGCATTTACTAGTTGGAGATTTTCTATTGAGATTTCGGTCATTAATTGGACAGAGCATTTCCAGGAATTATGAAAACCATTTTTGGCTTTATTGCATATCTTTGAGAATATTCAGTTTTGGAAATTCCTTGGTGTCCAAACTTCGTTGGTCTATAAATATTGAAGTTTGCATTTAGAGCAAACTAATTCTCAAAGCCAGCAAAACTACCTAGTTGTGTTGTTACTGGTGGAGCCGCCTATTCGGAGAGAAAAGTAACCTAATTAGGCGAAATCTCTTACAACCGCTCGGTTTAAAGACTTCTTTGGGATTGAGAAGCTCTACTAGTACCATTGGTGGGAAACTAGATAATTGCGGTTTATTATTAGTTTTCGATTGATTTGATTGACTAACGGTGGTTGAACTTTTATTGCACCTAGTTTGTTTATATATGCTTGAGAATCTTCTCTTCTGATATAAGATTCACTCAAACTAGATCGAAGTTTCGACGGGGATCTTTGGACTGTTTGTAGATCTAAAGACGTCTTGTGATAATCCATTGTTAACAGACTCCGTTCTGTGTGAGATTGATCTCAAGAGATTCAAGTTGATTGTGTACAGGTGTTTATTGAAGATCTAAGAAGATTTGAAGACGAAGAGGAT
>NW_020652579.1:0-762 GCF_003573695.1 Papaver somniferum | reverse complement strand
AGGATTATGAGTTATTGATAACAACCCTACTATGAAACTAAGCATTCACCTATACTTCTGTGTATTCTTTTGAACCATCCTCTTAAATGTTCAAGTTTTTGTATATTATTAGATATTTTAAACAGTTTCTAGCGTTCCATGTGACATCTATTAATTCTTTAATTTTAGAGGACTATGAGTTAATGATAACCAGCCTACTATGAAACTAAGCACCCACCTATACTTCTGTGTATTCTTTTGAACCATCCTCTTAAATGTACAAGTTTTTGTATATTATTAGATGTTTTAAACAGTTTCAAGCGTTCCATGTGACATCTATTAATTCTTTAACTTTAGAGGACTATGAGTTATTGATAAGAAGCCTACTATGAAACTAAACATTCACCTATACTTCTATGTATTCTTTTGAACCATCCTCTTAAATGTAACAGTTTTTGTATATTATTAAATGCTTTAAACAGTTTCTAGCGTTCCATGTGACATCTATTAATTCTTTAATTTTAGTTGACTATGAGTTATTGATAACATCCCTACTATGAACCTAAGCATTCACCTATACTTCTGTGTATTCTTTTGAACCATCCTCTTCAATGTACAATCTTTTGTATATTATTTGATGTTTTATACAGTTTCTTGCATTCCAGGTGACATCTATTAATTCTTTAACTTTAGAGGATTATGAGTTATTGATAACAACCCTACTATGAAACTAAGCATTCACCTATACTTCTGTGTATTCTTTTGAACCATCCTCTTAAATGT
>NW_020652578.1:0-814 GCF_003573695.1 Papaver somniferum | reverse complement strand
TTTAAGAAAGAGAGATCTCCGTTCTACCATGAAATTAATCTCCCCACTCTGTTCCGATCAAAAGAAACTGTATCTTGTTCTTCGCAAAAATAATTTGTCACAAATACCGTAGCCTCACGCCCTCTCTTCTGCAATCTATTCGATTGGTATTAGAGGTCAGGGTTTCTGTATTTCAATTAGTAGCTAACGTTTGTATTCGATTGAATTGGATTATCCAATTAACTTTAGTTTTCCTTTGTATCTCAACAATCAGGATTGGTGTATGAACTGAAGTGTTGTGTATGAAACTGATGGAGGTGGAGGATGGTGGTGGCAGTGAGTGTGAATTGAAATTCGGAATCGGTGAAACTGAAAAATGTAATCGAAATTGGTTGCTGGTGCTGGTGGTGATAGTGATAATGATGGATCAATGGTGGAGGGTGTTGGCGGTGCTACACAGTGAAGCAAAATTGAAAATTGGTCGAATTAGTGATAATTGTTGCTGGCGGTGATGGTAGTGCTGGTGGGGGGTGTTGGTGGTGACAGAATCAGAATTAACTGATTAAGTATAACGAAGAGTACTGGTTAAATTGGTGATGGGGTTGGCTGTGGAAAAATGAACGGTGGTGGTGATGGCAGTGCTAAATACGACGGTGGTTAAGGAAAGAATGGTGGTGGTGGTGGAAAGAATGGCCTCGGCGGCAATACTGTGGGTGTGGGTGTGGGTGGTGTCGGCAAAGGTGATGCTGTCGGTGACAATGGTAGGGGTGAAAATAAAAATAGAAATGAGGAGGATAGTGAAGGAATTGATTTTTAAATTTAAGGGTATTTTGGA
>NW_020652577.1:0-393 GCF_003573695.1 Papaver somniferum | reverse complement strand
TAAAAGTCTATCTATTCTATCTCCTACTTCTTATGAGACAAAAGTCGTATGCTATATAGACTAGATCATACACACTTGACATTTCGAGCTGAGCATTCATTGCTTATCTTTTATCTCGAAATCGTGTGTTGGTAAAGCGTTTCGCTTTAATCAGGTTTATCTTCACCTAGTGACGAAAGTCGTGAAAGTTTCAATCACTTTGAGAATTGCTCTGACGTGAATCGGTCTATGAATAACGGCTACATAACGTCCTCTGAGAATGTCTCAATGATTGAAATAAGAGTTTAGATTACATAACCATGTATTCCTTGAACCGAAGTTTTCGAACTTTGTTGATCAAGAGAAATCGGGAGGATTGTGGAATTGGCTTGCCAAGTCCGCGAACCCAGTCCG
>NW_020652576.1:0-471 GCF_003573695.1 Papaver somniferum | reverse complement strand
TAAAGTCGTCCATAAACACCTCAATGATGTTTTCCACGTAATCATAAAATATACTAACCATACATCTTTGAAAAGTGGCAGGCGCATTGCAAAGACCAAATGGCATTCTTCTGTATGCAAATGTACCGAAAGGACAAGTAAAGGTAATCTTATCTTGATCCTCCGGTGCAATAACAATTTGATTGTACCCCGAATAACCATCCAAAAATCAATAATGAGAATGTCCCGCTAACCTCTCTAACATCTGATCAATGAAAGGCAAAGGAAAGTGATCCTTGCGTGTAGCCGAATTGAGCTTTCTGTAGTCTATGCACACTCGCCATCCTGTTTGAAATCTTGTTCGAATAAGTTCATCATCTTGATTTCTAACAACAGTGACACCTGATTTCTTAGGCACCACTTGCACCGGACTAACCCATTTGCTGTCAGAAATTGGGTAAATCACCCCCACACTTAGTAATTTGAGGATCT
>NW_020652575.1:0-838 GCF_003573695.1 Papaver somniferum | reverse complement strand
CCAAGTTAAAATTTGACATGTCTAGGATCAATTTTGAGATGCCCAAGACCGTAGGCTTGTGATTTCATGCATATTCCCAAGATTCAATTTGACATGTTTAGGATTAATTTTGAGATGCCCAAGATTCAATTTCATATTGGCAGGATCAATTTAGAGATTCCCAAGACTGTAGGCTTGTGCTTTCATGCCCATGCCCAAGATTCAATTGGACATTCCCATGATCAATTTTGAGATGCCCAATACCGCAGGCTTGCGCTTTCACGCCCATGCCCAAAATTCAATTTAACATTCCCATGTCTATGATCAATTTTTAGATGCCCAAGACCGTAGGCTTGTGCTTTCATGCCCATGCATAAGATTCAATTTGACATTCCCAAGTTTAAATTTGACATGTCTAAGATCAATTTTGAGATGCCCAAGGTCGTAGGCTTGTGCTTTCATTCCCATCGCCAAGATTCAATTCGACATGCCAAAGTTCAAATTTGACATGTCTATGATCAATTTAAAATTCCCAAGACCGTAGGCTTGTGCTTTCACTCCCATGCTAAGATTCAATTTGGCATTCCCAATTTTAAATTTGACATGTCCAAGATCAATTTTGAGATGTCCAAGACCGTAGGATTGTGCGTTCGTGCCCATACTCAAGATTCAATTTGACATGCCCAAGACTGTAAGCTTGTGATTTCATGCCCATGCCAAAGATTCAATTTGAAATTCCTAGGATCAATTTTGAGATGCCCAGCACCGTAGGCTTGACTTTCATGCCCATGCCCAAGATTCAATTTGACATGCCTAGGATCAATTTTGAGATGCCCAATACCGTAGGCTTGTGCTTTCA
>NW_020652574.1:0-294 GCF_003573695.1 Papaver somniferum | reverse complement strand
TGAAACTCATGCCCCCAAAAGCACTTGAAAAGAAAACAGCAGAGGGCTTAACACCTCTTCACTATGCTGCCGCATGTGGATATGCTAAAGCTGCCGAGTTGATTGTAACGAAGAACCCGAAGGCAACCCAAATTATAAGCGAGGACGTATATAAGTTGCTGCCACTTTTACTTGCTGTTGGAACAATCAGTGTTGGACAGAAAGAAACAGTTGAGTATTTATATTCTGTAACGAGACACGAGCATCCCAGTCCGTTCTCAGGTCATCAAGGTGCTAGTAATTTGTGTAGGATAA
>NW_020652573.1:0-476 GCF_003573695.1 Papaver somniferum | reverse complement strand
GTCCATTAGGATAGGTTCATTTTGGCGGAGGCCTTCAGACAGATATGAGAAACACCGTTCACCTAGTAAACATCAAAACCATCTATGTTTTTCTATATCCATCTTCTTGATATATCCATGTGATTAGTTTCGACTCCGGATATTGATGTCTATAGTGCAACTATCTGAGTAGAGCTCTGTCACTTCATATGAATTTTAGTATGCTTGAGTGCAAACTCGTGTACAATAATTGGAATTTCGCAACAGGGTACTTCCTCCTGTAGTCAATAAGTATGCCGACCAAGGAGATTCTTTAGTGCCTTCCAAGGTTCTGTGTAGATAGCTAGGGTCTGGAGTAAAAAAGTTTTGTGGGTATACCTCTGGTAAGCCCTCCGGAGACAACACTCCGCCACTAAGGACACCTAGGGGTTTAAAGGCTTATTGCATACGCTAAATGCAATCGACGATGCCTGCGACAGTGAGTTAGGATTTTATTT
>NW_020652572.1:0-1089 GCF_003573695.1 Papaver somniferum | reverse complement strand
CAACGTACATAAAAATAAAATTTTTACTAGACGTATTGCCTTAGAACATATTAATTGTAATTACAACACATTTTTCAAATTTGTTTTGTTAAAGATGAGTTTATCTAGATTACAATTTAGTCTAAGAAATCAATTTCCGACTTATAACGAAATGTGTAGACTTTTTTGAGTTAACGTATATAAAAATTCAACATTTTTATGAACTCTTTCATTTTATGTTGGCTTTGTATTTCTATTTGATTCAAGATAGATGAAATTTGTTAGGATTTGGATTAGTTCTGCATGATCTTTCATCTTTCTTCTATTGTGAAATTTCACTTCCTTGATATTTTCTTGAATCAATGTACATAGAAATGAAATTTTTTTAGAGGTATTACCTTAGAACATATTGATTGTAATTACAATATATTTTTCAAACTTTTTCTGTTAAAGATGAGTTTATCTTGTTTACAATTTAGTCTCAGAAATCAATTTCCAACTTATAACGAAATGTGTAGACTCTTTTGAGTTAACGTATATAAAATTCAACATATTTATGAACTCTTTATTTTTGTATTGGCTTTGTCTTTCTATCTGATTCAAGATAGATGAAATTTGTTAGGATTTGGATTAGTTCTGCTTGGTCTTTCAACCTTCTTCTATTGTGAAATTTGACTTCCTTCATATTTTCTTAAATCAACGTACATAGAAATGCAATTTTCACTAGACGTATTTCCTTAGAACATATTAATTGTGATTACAATACATTATTCAAACTTTTTCTGTTAAATTTGAGTTTATCTAGTTTACAATTTAGTCTCAGAAATCAACTTTCGACTTATAGCAAAGTGTGTAGACTATTTTGAGTTAACGTATATAAAATTCAACATTTTTATGAACTCTTTCTTTTTGTGTTGGCTTTGTCTTTCTATTTGATTCAAGATAGATGAAATTCGTTAGGATTTGGATTAGTTCTGCATGGTCTTTCATCCTTCTTCTATTGTGAAATTTGACTTCCTTCATATTTTCTTGAATCAACGTACATAAAAATGCAATTTTTACTAGACGTATTGCCTTAGAACATATTAATTGTAATTACAACACATTTTT
>NW_020652571.1:0-997 GCF_003573695.1 Papaver somniferum | reverse complement strand
TTTGATTTTAATAGTATAAATCCGCAGTACATATACGGTATACTAAAGAAAAAAAACTAGTTTATTTCGATGAATATGATACATCAGTGCAAATATAAAAGTTTGTTTTGCTTTCGATAGTATGAATCAATAGTACATCTGTTCTACTGAAAAATTATTCAGAAAAGGAGATTTGGAGCTAACCAAGATTATGTATGCACGAAGGTTTAAATTACCTTACCAATATACTTATGTCAAGACAGATGATTTAGCTTCTTACATAAATGCTTTATAAAGGTGTTTCTGTGTGCAGGTTGATAAAGACTTCATGGAAAAAGTTGGATTCAAACCAGTCCATATTGCTTGCACGTTTAGGCTGGGCTTGATGTCAAGTACGAAGAACTCTCATTTTTGGATTAAGGAGATGCCGCACTGTCAGCCATATTGCTTGCACGTTTAAAAAACAAACATAAGATGATTTGTTCTATTAAATATTGATTGCACTGTAGAAGAAGCTAGGTCGTTTTATTGATTTTAGTTTGTTTTAGCACTGTGAATTCGAGTGCTATGGCGCTGCACTACGGTAGTAAAATGTTGTAGTACATATCTAGCGTACTGCTTTGGTTTCACTTCGGAACATCATAATCAATCTCTATAAAGTTCCAATTACGTAAGAATTAGTGCATTTAGATTGTTTACTGCTTAAAAAGTGCAGTTGAGCTACATATCTGCTTGAGTGAAATATTTTGGTATATATCTGATATACTGCTTTGATCTTGTTTTCGCAATGTCTGAGAATTGAAAACTGAATCTCTTGTTTAAGCGCCCCTCGACCCACATTAAGAACTATTAATCATTTACGTTGTACAAATCACCACACATTTTGCAGAAAATGAAATCAGGAAATGTACTGGATGTGATTCAACCTAGCATATTGAACTTAAACGGTAATGGGAACAAAGTATCAAAAATTCACTCAATTCAGGCTCTGCAAAAATACATAAAATGTAGAAAACAA
>NW_020652570.1:0-690 GCF_003573695.1 Papaver somniferum | reverse complement strand
AATTTGATTCGAGATAGATGAAATTTGTTAGGATTTGGATTAGTTCTGCATGGTCTTTCATATTTCTTTTATTGTGAAATTTGACTTCCTTCATATTTTCTTGGATCAACGTACATAGAAATGCAGTTTTTACTAGACATATTGCCTTAGAACATATTAATTGTAATTACAATACATTTCTCAAACTCTTTCTGTTAAAGATGAGTTCATCTAGTTTACAATTTAGTCTCAGGAATCAATTTCCGACTTATAAAGAAATGTGTAGACTTTTTTGAGTTAACGTATATAAAATTTAACATTTTTATGAACTCTTTCTTTTTGTGTTTGCTTTGTCTTTCTATTTGATTCAAGATAGATGAAATTTGTTAGGATTTGGATTAGTTCTGCATGGTCTTTCAAATTTCTTCTATTGTGAAATTTGATTTCCTTCATATTTTCTTGAATCAACGTACATAGAAATGCAATTTTTACTAGACGTATTGCCTTGGAACATATTAATTATAATTACAATACATTTTTCAAACTTTTTCTATTAAAGATGAGTTTATCTAGTTTACAAATTAGTCTCAGAAATCAATTTCCAACTTATAAAGAAATGTGTAGACTTTTTTGAGTTAACGTATATAAAATTCAACATTTTTATGAACTCTTTCTTTTTATGTTGGCTTTGTCTTTCTATTTGATTCAAGA
>NW_020652569.1:0-738 GCF_003573695.1 Papaver somniferum | reverse complement strand
GGTGAACGCGACGACACCTCATTGGCCACATGAAACTGGATCTAGGTCGTCTGACCAGGCTGGCGAAGATGGATGGACACGATGAACTTGCGGCAGTTGTATGATATCGCAACCCATACTAGGGTTCTGGAATAGCGCGTTCGCTCTAGTTTGGGCAAATGTTTTAACACTCCTGGGACTTGTCGTGGGAAGGTCGATCGACTAAGGTAGAAATTAAGCCTCCAGTGAACACGTCAATACTTCTTTGATCGTTCGAGATGCGATCTACGTCGTCCAACGAGGCTGGCTAAGTTGGACGGATGTGATGGGTTTTGAGACCGTTTTTGCCAGTCTTAGTTCGTTAGAGTATGTTTTTCCAACAGCATGATCACCCATATTAGGGTCAGTCGTTTGAAGCGTTGTGGATGTTCTAGATGGGATTCGCTCGGCCAGGATGCTAGTGGGCCCGCCCATGGTCATTGTGATGATCGTCTAATTCTGCCAGGATTAGGCTAGGCTTGTTGAATTGCGTGGCCAAACTGTGTAGCCGTGATTGTTTCTTAAGACTGATATTAACAGTCTAGATTTTCCTTAAGGAATTTAAGCGTGTTCGATCGAGCTAACTTAAAAGTGCGTCGATACAAAATTCTCTTTGTCAGAGAGTGATGCAGCCTATGTGAGTACTTTCATGCAGATCTCAATACTGACACTTCGGGAGATTCATGCTACTCGGCTGAGAGTGAACATTTAATCGTCATG
>NW_020652568.1:0-445 GCF_003573695.1 Papaver somniferum | reverse complement strand
AAAACCTAATCCCGATACTTTCCTGTGTCCTAGTTGCGACTAGAGTCGATTCTCCTTTAACCTAGGTTTTTCTAAAACCATTATAGGTTAACGACTTGAAGACTTCATTTAGGATTCGTGAAGCCAGACCCAATTATTTTATCTGCAGTTGCGTGTTCTGATCTCACTTGTTCTATCGTATTGAGTACTATCTTCACTAAGATTTGCTCGATATTTATCTCTGATAGGTAATATATATAAAGTAATCATAAAGATCTTCATCTTATTCTTTGTGATTCCACAATAACTTCTTCTACTACCATATAGTTAAGTTATTGTGAGTGATTGATATTTATAGGCTGTTCTTCGGGAATATAAGATCGGATTATCAATTGGTTCTTGTTCAGCTTGATTTATCAAAAGAAGGAACAAAACTTCATAGGTACTTCTCTGGGAGACAGATTTA
>NW_020652567.1:0-1190 GCF_003573695.1 Papaver somniferum | reverse complement strand
TCTTTGTAACAGTTCATTTTGCAACACCTGTATACCATTGTAAATCTCTGTTTTTTACTATTTTTCCAATAAAAACACCATTTGAGCTATGAGTTATCTTTTTGAGTGTGTTTTCATCATGAGAAGCTAGACCCCATCACTGGGACGACAGACGAAGTTGTTGTTCACCCATGTGGTAATTCTATTTAATTCCTTTATGACTATTTGCACTATTATAATTGATTTATGATTTTTCTTGATTATTTGTGATTTCGTTTGATGTCGCATGCTTAGTCTTAGGGAATTTTGATGTGTCATGCTTGTGATTTACATATAATTCTTTATAAAATCTACCTTGGCAAAGATTTAGAGTCGATGTTTGTTACTTTATGAGCTTTAATTGTCCGGAATCAATAGTTGAACCGCATGAATGTGAGAATTGGTGGAATCCCGAGTCCCGGTCATCTCTTCATCCTATCACGATATTTGTATATATTTTCCTTATTTTTATTGAAATTTTAAAACAAATTCTCGACAAGTCTGAGTGAACGAATCATCTTACTACAACATCATTGAAAATAACCATCAATTTTTGGCGCCCCCGACGCGGATTTGTTTATAGATTTGTTTTTAGGTTTAATTTTATTTGTTCTTTTTTACGCGTTTTGGTATTTTTGTTTGCTTTCAGATTTGGAGCTAAGCTAAAGAAAAGGAGAGAAAGTGCTTAAAAGAAAGGCAAAGCCCAAAAAGGAAAGAAAAGAGAAATCCAAAAGGAGTGAAGAAGAAGATTTTGTAAGTTATTTTATTTTATTTTTTTAGAAACTGTAATTAAGGTTTTTATTTTTGGAATCTTTTATTTTTGGACCTTTTTTTTTCTTTTTGGACTTTATTTTTGGACATTGGACATTAATTTTTTTTTAATAACTCTACGGAAGGGTAGTTTCAAATATAAACTGCACATGGAAGGACGGCGATTACGATATCGCCTCGGCCCCTCGGGTTCGTACATGACATAGGAGCTGTGGCCCGAGTCGACTTCAACGGTTCATCCCCCGTATGAAACGGGAGGTAAGAATTCTAAACACCCGCGAATCCCCTGTCAGCGGCTTTACTGGATGATTTTGTATGCATATATGTTGAGGAATCGAATACGGCTGTTTTAATTTCTTAGTAAAGGGCAAGGCCTGGCCATACAAGATAAGGGCTCGGAT
>NW_020652566.1:0-691 GCF_003573695.1 Papaver somniferum | reverse complement strand
TCCAGGGTCTTCTCAGGTATGTTTATTCGTATAATCTTCATGAAGTTATGAGAACTGTATTCTAATTATGTTACTGAATTTTACCACAGGACGGTCGTAATGTAAGACCTCGAATCCGTGTAGATTTCTCAGAAACTGAAGCGATTGTTCATGGTGGAGAAGGAAGGAACAAAATTTATAAGCTGTTACCTAATACCGTGAAGTCCCCAGTTGGTTCTTTGGTGAGTTCTCGTTATTCTCCTTGATGTGACTTTTTTCTCGCCCACATTATTAGGATCATGAAACCAATGTTGTTATTCTGTTGCATAATTTTACTCCATCAAGTATCGATGAGACGGAGAGTGCTGATGCTCGACCATCCTCTGAGAATAGAGACGAAGGCACTTCCAAATAATCGGAGCCGAATAGAAGTATTGAGCCCTTTGTCGTTAACATGGATAATCCCTTGAACACTTCGGAGACTCCCCAAGTAAGTACATGTCTTGAATCCTCTTCATAGAAGTATTAAAGTGATGATTTGTGAATGAATGAATGAGAATCCATGTGTATACACGAAAAACTTAGTCGAAATTCGTCGTCAGAAAATTCAGAACTCAGTTTTTTAGCAAAAACGCCGTAAAACCCTTATCTGGAGTCGGATTTTCATGATCTGCATATGCATATTCAAGCCCGGAAAATTTCCAAGATTTAG
>NW_020652565.1:0-373 GCF_003573695.1 Papaver somniferum | reverse complement strand
TTTCTTTTCAAGATAGAATTGTTCTAATTAACTCAGTGATTGCTAGTTACACCATTCACAACATGGCTGTCTATAAATGGCCTAAGAAGTTCATTCAACAAGCTGAAAGAGTGATTCGTAACTTTCTTTGGTCTGGTGATGCGGAGATAGCTAGAAAATTTGTTGTTGGTTTTCCTAAAGTTTGTTGTCCTTTGAAAGAAGGTGGCTTAGGTATTACGAGCATGGAAACCACCAATAGAGATATGATTATGAAGTTGTGGTGGAGTATTCGTTCTTCTCAAAAAAAATGGGCGCGTTTCTTATGGGCGAAATATACTTATACTTGTGGGAGATTGAAGCGTTATGGTGTTAATTCCTCTATTTTTCCAGGGAT
>NW_020652564.1:0-381 GCF_003573695.1 Papaver somniferum | reverse complement strand
TTCCTCGTATGATGTCGGAATGAGTTCGTTCTTTCACCGATTGCTTCGTCTTTTCGTCCATTTCGAGATGTTATCAAGGACTCTGGATTCGAACGAGTTCCACTTGGTCTTTGGCCCTTATCCGTTTGTAGCTAACTTATTTCTTTGCACAATTAAGTGGCAATTCACTTCTTTTGGATGACTCACCTAATAAAACACAAATAACAAACGTAATATATGGTAATTCGCAAGAATATATAACAATTACTAGCATGGATTAGACACTAAATATATGCAAAATATGCACATAACACATGTTTTCCACGAAAACACTCGAGACATCAAACATGTCACAAACTGAGGGATGCTCATCAGGGTATTGGTCTGGCGGTTTACAGCGTG
>NW_020652563.1:0-426 GCF_003573695.1 Papaver somniferum | reverse complement strand
TATTATGCCCTCTTCAGGAATATTGCGACAATATGACAGGCCTAAATATTCTTGCGAAAAATAAAGCCCCATGACATTGCCGTCTTGCGACGAAATCGCAGGACGTCTTCGCACTTTCATGCGAAAACCCATTGATCTCGTCTTATCCTTTTATTTTGTATTATTGCACAAATATGACAAGCCTTAATATCCCTGCGAATAAAAAGCCTCATGACATTTGCGTCTTAAGACACTTATCATCTCCTTAATGGAGGGTGCCCCCCTTATCTCCCCCTGGTTGCCCCTTCAAGGAGGCGTACTTCTACCATACAAGGTTAGCTACTCCCATCCAGTCTTAACAACAACCAGTTGTTTTCGTAGCCTCTTATCCCTTTTACCTATAGGGATTATGGTTACGAGACTGCACCCTAAGTGGGGTTTTCTTCA
>NW_020652562.1:0-358 GCF_003573695.1 Papaver somniferum | reverse complement strand
CAAAGGTTGTAAGTTTAGCATCACCGTTGTTGAAGATCCGTAGCTATAACAATGAGAGAAATCGGGATTCTCGATCATTATTATGCAGTGTCATAGTATTATTATGTAGTATCAAAGTCCAATTGTATCACGACTTTAACAATAATACTACGGTTATATGTATCACTCCCCCTTAGTCAATATTCCATCTCGATCATGGAAACCACTCCCCCTTACACAATGATCCGAAAACCATATGTATTTGTAGTGTGAACTACATTATTTCTCCCCATTTTTGTCAATAAAATTGGCAAAGGTACAAGAACGGGATCATAATGAAATTTCCACAAGAGACATTTCATAGACTAAAAGAAAAATA
>NW_020652561.1:0-562 GCF_003573695.1 Papaver somniferum | reverse complement strand
TCATCCAGACCCGGCATTTCTTCGTACGTCCAGGCGAAGACATCTTGATATTCTTTTAATAATTTCACCAGCTCGGTCCGCTCCTCTGGTGATAGCGCTGAACTGATCAGGATTGGCCTTGGATCATATTTAGCCCCAATGTTGATTGTTTCAAGATCGTCAGTGGTAGAGTCAGTGCCGTCCTGTAGTTTTCGTGGGGCATCTTGGACTTCTTCTAGTGATTTCTCACTCTGATACGATTCTTCATGGTGGGGAGACTTTTCATCGTTCTCCCCGATTAATTGCTAATCTTTCCAGTCGGCGATAAATGACTCCCCCTTCTACGTCTCGATCGGTCGTGAAGTTTGGCCCTGGAGTTGAGACTTGATCATTATGGTGTTTAGTCGGTGTAGTAGGTGACTTGATCATTTTAGCAGCTGAGGATGACGGATCGTTATCAGCCTTCTCGATAGTCTTCCAGCTTGGAAGTGGAGTACTGTGAATCCTGCTTGGAGGTTCCGGGATGCCTTTTTGAGATTCAAGGAACTCAGTATCATAGACGGGAGCATAAGGAGATGATGAA
>NW_020652560.1:0-997 GCF_003573695.1 Papaver somniferum | reverse complement strand
TTTGATTTTAATAGTATAAATCCGCAGTACATATACGGTATACTAAAGAAAAAAAACTAGTTTATTTCGATGAATATGATACATCAGTGCAAATATAAAAGTTTGTTTTGCTTTCGATAGTATGAATCAATAGTACATCTGTTCTACTGAAAAATTATTCAGAAAAGGAGATTTGGAGCTAACCAAGATTATGTATGCACGAAGGTTTAAATTACCTTACCAATATACTTATGTCAAGACAGATGATTTAGCTTCTTACACAAATGCTTTATAAAGGTGTTTCTGTGTGCAGGTTGATAAAGACTTCATGGAAAAAGTTGGATTCAAACCAGTCCATATTGCTTGCACGTTTAGGCTGGGCTTGATGTCAAGTACGAATAACTCTCATTTTTGGATTAAGGAGATGCCGCACTGTCAGCCATATTGCTTGCACGTTTAAAAAACAAACATAAGATGATTTGTTCTATTAAATATTGATTGCACTGTAGAAGAAGCTAGGTCGTTTTATTGATTTTAGTTTGTTTTAGCACTGTGAATTCGAGTGCTATGGCGCTGCACTACGGTAGTAAAATGTTGTAGTACATATCTAGCGTACTGCTTTGGTTTCACTTCGGAACATCATAATCAATCTCTATAAAGTTCCAATTACGTAAGAATTAGTGCATTTAGATTGTTTACTGCTTAAAAAGTGCAGTTGAGCTACATATCTGCTTGAGTGAAATATTTTGGTATATATCTGATATACTGCTTTGATCTTGTTTTCGCAATGTCTGAGAATTGAAAACTGAATCTCTTGTTTAAGCGCCCCTCGACCCACATTAAGAACTATTAATCATTTACGTTGTACAAATCACCACACATTTTGCAGAAAATGAAATCAGGAAATGTACTGGATGTGATTCAACCTAGCATATTGAACTTAAACGGTAATGGGAACAAAGTATCAAAAATTCACTCAATTCAGGCTCTGCAAAAATACATAAAATGTAGAAAACAA
>NW_020652559.1:0-1068 GCF_003573695.1 Papaver somniferum | reverse complement strand
GATTCTATGCAAATAAAGTGGATGGTGAATTCACTTGAGTGGTTCGATTTTATCTTTTTTCCTCTTCAAACAATATGTAGCCAACGAAGATCCACTAATCTGTCAGTATACTATTTACACGGAAATCAAGAATGTGGTGATTATTGTTGAAAATGAATTTTCCTGAAAGACAACTCAAAGAAATATGGAAGCAATGTTATCAGAGTTTGTGAAAAATGGAGGCAGTGGTTATGGAAGTAGGAAATACGAAAGGATCAGCCACTTCAATCTCTTGGAACTCAACCTCATGCGATATAACTCATTTGCATTCTATTTGTATGAATAAATAACATCCAATAGCTGAACTGATGATATATGCACAATTCTAATGTATACATGGCAGATATCTTTTGGTCAAGGACACATCTGTGAGAGCCACTCTTTATATTCTATTCTGATCCTCTCAATTCTCCTCATTTGTCAGTCACATGAATGCAAGAATAAATCTCGACCGAGGAGTGTTGCACCTACCAATATTTGCTCGTACAAAAGATCCTGAGAGGGGATCAGATGGTTTAGGGAAGCGATTATCAACGGGTGGAAGTGGGTCCCATGTATTGTTTTTGGCGGGATTTTAGTTGGGATAATGACTCAGTAAACCTAGCATTTTCGACCTCATCACGTTCTCAATAAAAAACAAAGGGCGTATTTAGACAAATTGATGGTAATCCATAATAGGTTATATTATACTCCCTCCGTCCCAAATTAGATGAGTTGGATGGTTTTAAATTTTGTCCCATAAATAGATGAGGTATCTCCCTAATTAAGGGGATATTTCTAAAACTACCCTTTTAATTGATTATTGTTACTATAAAAAATATGTATAATTTGATAGACATGTTTATATTCATTACATAGGTGTTTTAAAATACTTTTCAACGGTACAAAGTTTACGAAAAGCCGTGGTATAATCTAGAATACAAAGCACAGTTTGGTTAAGTTACCCTAGATAAAGAGTGGTCAAGATTTGTCCTTGCAAACATAAATCAATGGCCGTGGTTGATCCCTGAATCAGAATCTCATTAATTC
>NW_020652558.1:0-1775 GCF_003573695.1 Papaver somniferum | reverse complement strand
TGAAGTGGCTTCCTCTTCAGTTTGATTTACTTTTGTGAATTCCATGCTTCTTGATTGACCATCTCTCTCGTGTTGAAGAAGTCCTTGACTGACGGTGAAGGAACTTCGTGCTGAGCCTCAGTCCCCACGCGTGGTTTACATGGTTCTATCTTGTATGCCCGATGGGTCTTTTGTACGTAATGGTCGTTGATATGGTGAAGCTATGGATGGTATCAAACGACAAACAACAACAGTTCTTGGCAATAGCTGTGATCAGAAGAGACTGGCAGGGAGAGGCGTGGTGACAACTTGTACGAACTTGACACCCTCTTAAGTCCCAGGTGCGATCTCCTTTGGTAACAGAACTACTTTTTCCACGGAAGAAAAATTCTGAAAGCGTCTCTCATTGATGTAGTTGCCGTCGATCCATATATGGAATATCTTGGACGTTGTTTCATTATTGCGGCAGTCGTGCATGTGGTACTAGAATTGAAGTTGGCAATTTTGGACGCGCAGGATGTTGTATCTCGATGGCTTTCCTCTTGATGCTTCAGCGAAACTGGTTCTTTCTAGCAGGGAAGATGCTGTTGTAGATGAGCGTTCAACATCTTCACGAAGTACAGAGGATGACCAAAAGCGCAGATTCTCCAACATAGCACGATAGACATGCACCATCGTCTGATAGAGTGACTCGCCCAGATTTTGCTCGACATGACGCATGGACATCGTTATCTTCTTGAGGCGGCTCTCTTGAGGTATCAGCTCTAGTGGAAGATTGTCGTCATAGAGCGTTGATACGTTGCACCAGCATTCTTTAAACCAAATGGCAGTACAGTATAATAAAAATTTCTGAGAAGAGTTCGAAAAGCTATCTTACTTTCGTCATGCTCGTATATCCTTATCTGGTTGTATCCGCTACATCCATCCATGGAGGAGAACATGCCGTGTCCGCTGTTTTCATCTGCTAACATGTCAATGTTAGATAGAGGAGAATTGTTCTTGGGGCGGCATCTGTTCAAGTCTCTGAAATCCATGCAGCACCTGATATGTCCATTTTCCTCGTGTCTGAACTGCAACCGGCTTGGATCCGAGTATGACATGTAGATGATGGGTGACCGATCTAAATCTGGCATTTCTTCATACGTCCAGGAAAATATGTCATGGTATTCCTTGAGAAGATGCAAAAGTATCGTGTGTTCCTCCGCATACAAGGTCGAACTGATGGAGATAGGCATAGGATATTCCTCATCCCCGATGTTGACCACTTCGAGCTCATCAGTTGTGGAATTGGTACCGTCCTGCAGCTGTCGTGGAGCATCTGGTACTTCATATCGTGGCTCGTCGTTGTAGTAGGCTTCCGTACGACCTTTCCTTGGCGAACCTTTGATGTCCTGAGAGTCTTGAGAGTAATAACATTCGAAGACGCTCCTGTGTCGATAAGGTCCCTCTTGAACTCTAAATACTTGATGCGTGCGGTGACATGTAGGGCACGGTTGTGACCTTCCTCTGGTTGATTGCAGCAAAACGTCTTCGTCCGCTGATTCTTCGAGAGGTGTAAAAGTTCGCATAAACTTTCCTAGAGAAACTGCTTCCTGATACGGCCTCTGCTTCATAGTGAAACTATTGACTTGAGGAGGATAGTTGTGAGGATCAGTCCCCGGAGTAGGAGTCTCCATGACAGGACCGCTCATATCTGATGTTGCTTCTTTGATCAGGTCCATGTAGGCCCGCGCCGCTGAAGTACCTTCTCCGGGTGCGTTGAATGCGTTCCTTGTTGGCTCCAGGGGATGTCGCGG
>NW_020652557.1:0-2616 GCF_003573695.1 Papaver somniferum | reverse complement strand
GATATGGAGTTCGTTCCTTTCTTCTCGTTATACCTAATCAGATAACGATCACTGGCATGGTTTATTTGATAATCTGTCTTTCACATGGGAAGAAGAAACCGGACCCAACCCAACTAACTATTGTACCACGTTGGACGTCATGACCCAACAAACTAACTTAGGTCGTACGCGTAATCCGTGACCAAGTCACGTACGTAATCCGCTTTATGTGGAACTCTTTAGCTAGCGGATGCACATAACAACCCATCATATTGGATTATCAAGAAAAAAAACCCCATCATATTCGCTCTTGAAGACCAACCATTATTATGAAGAGATTACGTGACCGCATCGTAGTCGCACCGTTATCCTATTCAATTAAATTAGTTTTTGTGTTTCCCCTCTATAAATTCATAATAGGTAAAAAACCCTTTTCTGTTAGCTTCGTTTTGACCATCCAGTTAAATAATCGCGTGCAATTCAGAACGGGTCACATAAACAATTACATTTATTTTTAGACAAAAATAAGCCTGAAGATCGTGTGGACTCTACATTGCTTTCTTTTCCAACATAAACATACCGGTACGGTACCCACCACTGCCTCCATCTTTGGCAATTTCCTTCTTCCACTACATCACTGTCATCACAATCGTGAAAATAGAATTGTATATATTGTGAAATTTCAACGATCCATTAGTTATATTCTCCAAGTTGGAACCCAACATGGATTCATTCAATTGGATTACAGAACCCAAAAGATTGAACTACTTTTGCTGTGCAAGTACTAATTGGATTGGGAATTTTACAGATTCTTGCTTTGCTTTTCGAAGCTTGGTATATGGGACTCAGAAATATTGTTTAGCTTAACAAGGCAATAGAGCTAATTAAGAATTTCATTTTTGGATTACTGGGGAACTCTTCCGATGGTTTTCAAAATTCCAATCTCCTTTTTTCTTTTTCGATAGCCCGCTTGTTTGGTGTTTCAGAAAAACGATTAATTTCTTAGGGTATTTTGGAGCAGCGATGTAGTTCATTTGGAGGTAGTGGAGAATCGGGGGATGGAGAACTTGGTCGTGGAGCAGGCAATGAAGAAGATGACGACGGTGTTTTAGGGTTATCTGGAGTTTTTTCTTTAGACTGTCGGATTAGATTAGGATGCAGATCTTCCACACTTCTTTCTTTTATGTATGTATTTTTTTTTAGGATTTACATAAAATATTTTATATCAGACACACGTGAATTAGACGTGGTAATTTAACTGGATGGCTAGCACAGAGTTAACAGAAAAGAAGATTTTACCTATTATGAATTTATAGAGGAAGAAATGCAAATTGGCTATTTATTTTGAGGGGGAAACACAAAATCTCCCTAAAATATTTATTTATTTATGAAAACAAAACAAAACATTAGAACTGATACGATTGGTTTGTTACGTGCAAATTCGAATGTGTCCAAAATTATAGTCCAATTGTACTTCTTACTCCTTCATCCAGCGTGTTATGGATTACTTTTAGGGTACATTAATTTTAAGGAGAAAAACTACTAAGGAGGTTTCCCTTAATTTTAAAATTATATGGATAGCTAGCCTGACCTTTCCCGTTGCAAGGGTTTAGTTGGGCGGGAGAAGGTAAGTTGTGAGGAAATTAATAGGTACGGAATATATACACATACTGGGATCTTGTTTACTCATCCTTTTTTATCTGATTACAGGTGAAAGCTATCAACCGAATGACAAGGATTAATCCCATAAGTTGGGTGGGTAAGCTATTTCGTTCACTACATATAAAAGGTAAAACTACGACAGATTGTCAAATTCATCTCCCTCGTGATATCATCCTAGACATACTCAGTAGACTTCCAGCCGAGCTTATGTTCAGGTGCCAGTGTGTGTCTAGACATTTACAAGTTTTAACCACTACCCCATTTTTTATTCACATGCAACGTCAGCGATCTACTTCGGTAATAGTTGTTCAGCTTCCTTCTTCAGAAGAATCCCCCGTTTGCGAATTCGCAAAGCTTTGTTATATGGACAAAGAGTTTGAGAGGATCGAGGAAAAATTCTTCGAATCAATATCATCACCGATTGGTTCCTTCTATTACTCTAGGACCTATCGAAGGTTTCTTTTGGGTTCCTATGATGGGTTTCTTATATTCGCCAACTTTGATGGCTTTCCTCAAACTTTTTACATATGGAATCCTATAACAAAGGAACAATTAGCAATAGATGATACGAATACGCATGTATGCGGGTTATACTTCAATCCAATTATAAAAGATCATGAATTATTGTATTACACTACTACTAGAGGAAAACCGCATTTCGGACAAAATTATAACTTCGGCGCACTTAACTTAAGAACTAAGCTAAGGAGAGATGTTGGCAGGTTTCGTTATCCACCATCTAGACACAGACTTCCTGTTATCATAAATGAGACCTTATACTGGATGATTGATCGGTCACATGTATTATTCCCGATTAACATAGTGTCTCGTCCTCCATTTGAAGATTCTATTATGTCTTTCAATATTGAAACTGAACAATTTAGCACACTTCAACCTGGAGGGACCAAGTATAACGTCACAGAACCTGGTGGAGGCACTAGTAGGGGGATGCTGAGAATTTGTCGATTGCATTTG
>NW_020652556.1:0-466 GCF_003573695.1 Papaver somniferum | reverse complement strand
AAAGAAAAAAAGTTAATTTGGGTGTTGGACCATCTAAGAAGGGTATTAAAAAATAATCTATTTTTAGATGTTTGTTATTCAATTGTATGGTGAATGTGTTTCAAATAAGTAAAAATGTTTCAAATTTGTTTTTGTAGCATCTGGAGACAGGCAATATAGAGCAGCTTTTAACGGTTTGGCTTCTCTAGTTACTGCAATGAAGAAACGAAAAGTAAAGTTGATTGCTGAACAAATTAATAAGATTAAAGAATCTCCATTTGGGTACTTGTTCTTACTGTTCTGGGAAAGAAACTATAAGGCATCTCACTTGGATAAATTAAATGATTCTTGCATTCAGTTGTTGATGTGTTTTAAAGAAGCAACAGATGATGAAATAAAGTTTGAATTTGTCAAGGATGATGTAACATATGTTCTGACGTCCACACCGGAAGAGTTCAGTGTTATAACTGGGATGCCATTCTTTGAA
>NW_020652555.1:0-611 GCF_003573695.1 Papaver somniferum | reverse complement strand
TTTTTTATATGCAGCCGTGACATATATTGTGCAAAATATGATGGTATATTTTATTTGCATGAATTTTTTTTCATTAGATAAAAATCCTTGAGAATTTATGTATGCAAGTTGCATTAATTGCTGTTTTGAAAAAAAACCAAAACGTGTGTTTTGAGGAACCTTCGAAGATAGACAATATATTTATGATGAAATATTTTATTGTTATAAACTTCATAGTTCAGTTTTGTGAATGTTCACATTATGAAAATTGTATTCGCGATTTCATGAAAATCAGTCTCGGAAATTAATAAAGTCTCGTTCATTATCACAGGTTTCGAAGAGACGAACGATTTTGAGGTGTTAACTCTAGCATTACTGTCACTATTGTTAGTGGAAGTATAAAAGGTAAGAGTCAAGAGTTACCATTTTTGCTTGTATTTCCTTGATTTATATCTGGACGGCATACTGAAGTAGAATTTTCAGCTACTCAGCAGAGATGACCAATTCCCAAGCTGACGACGACTCGAGGGAAGAGATGTGCGTTGATGATGGTATCTCCAGAGATGAGACATGCATGGATGAAACTTCCGTTGGGGGAGACGAAGACGAAATCCCTGGGATTAAGAATGTCC
>NW_020652554.1:0-740 GCF_003573695.1 Papaver somniferum | reverse complement strand
TCTTGTTTCGCTACCATACGATTAAGATTGTTGTGAGGTGATTGATTAATCTAGGATGTTCTTCGGGAATATAAGACCGGATTATCAATTGGTTTCTGTTCACCTTGATTATATATCAAAAGACGAAACAAAAAGTTAGGGTTTTTCTGTGGGAGACAGATTGATACTTTGATAGACTTTTCTGTGTGATACGGATTTGTTTATTGTTCAAGCCTGCGATTTTGGATCGTAGCAACTCTTAGTTGTGGGTGAGATCAGCTAAGGGATTCAAGTACGTAGCATCCTGCTGGGATCATAGGCGTAGGAGTACAACTGTACCTTGTATCAGTGGGAGATTGATAGGGGTTCAAATATATTCCAGTCCGAAGTTAGCTTGGAGTAGGCTAGTGTCTGTAGCGGATTAATACAGTGTGTATTCAATCTGGACTAGGTCCCGGGGTTTTTCTGCATTTGCGGCTTCCTCGTTAACAAAACTTCTGGTGTCTGTGTTATTTCCTTTCCGCATTATATTTGATTATATAATAGAAATAATACAGGTTGTGCGTTGAAGTTTAATCAATTGGAGATCCAACCTAGTTGTTGTTGATTTCATTGATTAACACTTGGATATTGGTTTTTAGTACCATCCAAGTTATTCCTTGTGTTTGATTAAAGACTCGCTATTGTTTTAGATTGAGTAAATCAAAACAAGTGAGAGATATTAACTCCTTAAGATACTTTAATCTAGATTGAGTCTGACT
>NW_020652553.1:0-1992 GCF_003573695.1 Papaver somniferum | reverse complement strand
TTTCTTGTTAGCTTTTCATTTGGTTTGAGTTTTGGCTGCTTTTGTCATCTCTCTTTTCTTTTGCGTTGTGTTTGTTTTCCAAAGAGAATTGGGTTTTCCATATTACAGTACTTAATTTTTCGTTTATACTTCACGAGAATGGAAGATATTAGAGCAACTGCAATGGTGCGAGTATAACCAAAGATCAAAGACCAAAAAAAATGACCAAATTTGAGTTTAGTCTGGTGTGTGACGCTACGGGCAGAAGACTGAATTTGGTCGAGCGTGCACTATACGTTCGCCTGGTGTGGGGCGTAAACTATACGTTCGCCCGATCAAATTCCAGAAAACTAAAAACAAAAAACAAAAAAAAACAAAAAAATGGGGCGGAGGTATAAAGCCCGCCCCATATATATAAAGTGTAAAAAAAAAGAGTGGGGCGGAGGTATAAATCCCGCCCCACCCAAAAGAAAAGAAAAATTGGGGCGGAGGTATAAAGTACGCCTGGTGTGGGGCGGGGACTTTATCCCCGCCTGATGGTGGGGCGTTAACTATACGTTCGCTCGACTATATTTGGTTTTGGTCTTGGTCTTGGACCAAATATAGTCTGGGATTTGGTCTTTGGTCCGGATTTTAATCGATAGTCTGTCTGATGTGTCTCGTTTTTTGACCAAATATTTGGTTATACTCGCCCACTGTAGTTGCTCTTAGGATTACTCACATCCATCAATAACAGTACTACTCATGACGTACGCCTGTGAAGTTTAATTTTCGCATTCATTTAATTTATATGAGGGATTTTAGAATAAGAAGTAATTCTGAATATCTGAATATTTAACTGTAACATATGGGTTCCGATTAATTTTTGTCAATACTGCAAACAGAAAGAGAATAATACTGCACTAATATATGATTCCTATATTCCCAGAAAAGTTCCATCATATTGGATGTTTACAAGAATCAAATACGAAAAAACGACAACAATTAAAAGATAACCGAAATTCTATAGATGAGATTGTATTGCTCTGCCATATACCAAATGGTTTGCAAGATAGAACAATTACAAAGCATAGAAATCCGTCAAATGCAACATATATAGTGACCTCATAAGACATTTTCTTTCGTCAAAACTACTACCAACCACTTACAATATCCTTTCCTTTAAGTTTCAAGTTAACGCCTCGAGTTTTCAATTTGCTCATGTAAGTACTAGAATTAAGTGAGACAAGGCTTTCAACATATTTTTCCACATTACCTACCAGCGTTCGAATACGTTCATATGTTTCTCTCTCCAGGTCATACAGAATCAGATCACCGCAAAACCCAAACAAAATTTTACCGTTCTTGAAATAACACATAAGCCTAAGCGTACGTGAACTGTTATCTGAACTCCATACATGATTCCTCGAGTAAAAGGATTCTCCCGCAACAAATGTTAGGGTAATGGAAGAAAGCTTAGCCCATGATTTGTGAACTCCATACTCCTGCATAACCCATACATCAAATTGATAGTTATCAGAATTTACAAGTAAACAGAGATAACCTTCACAGTCTGCCAAACAAGTGTTACAATTGAGCGATTCCTTCTTTTCCAGAAAATTTTCTGGTAGTTGAAATTCTTGAAATCTCTCTTCGGCTACGTCAAATGAGACTATAGCCTTGAAGTTGGTAGCTGTTTTGATTAACCAATGAAGAGCTCCACTAACGATCTCCCCAGACCGGCCGCTATGATAAGGAAACTTATAGGGAATGGTTCCGATGCATTTCCAAGAATTCGATCCCAACGTATAAATATGGACTACAGTATTCTTTCCTCCAATTAAGAGTTTGACCAACTTGTAATCATCCATCTTCTGATCATAACCTATACTATAGATGTCAGGGAATTGATAACCTAAAGTATGGATGTCAGAGTAATCTAACCTTTCTATGTCCTTGAAATCTACACGCGGTGGTTCGGGAATTATCTTGAATTCAGTGGTTGCTGGGTTCCAAAGACACAAGATTGTTTTG
>NW_020652552.1:0-337 GCF_003573695.1 Papaver somniferum | reverse complement strand
GAAACTGCAACCTATTATTGAACTCATGTTGCAAGATTACCATATACAGACCCGATGTTCTCGTTCAGGTGGGATTTGAGGTGTGAAATATATATCAGATTGGATGAAACTGCAACCTATTACTAAACTCATATTGCAGGATTACCATATACATATCCGATGTTCTCGTCCAGGTGAGGTTTGAGGTGTGAAATATATCAGATTGGATGAAACTGCAACCTATTAGTGAACTCATGGTACAAAATTACCATATACAGACCCGATGTTCATGTCCAGGTGGGATTTGAGGTGTTAAATATATCAGATTGGATGAAACTGCAACCTATTACTGAACTCA
>NW_020652551.1:0-480 GCF_003573695.1 Papaver somniferum | reverse complement strand
GCCAACCATTTGGTTAACTACTGTTGAACCAACTAAATGTACATGTTTGGGTACGGTTACACAAACCTAAATAAACGTGCATTTCATTTGTGTGTAACAAGCTAAGTTCGATCTAACGGTTGAAATATATTAGCTTGAATCTAATCAGGTTTTCATCTAACGGTGAATATTAAATTCTTTGTTACTAAGCTAACATTGATTGCAAACCCTGATTTGAAAGATTATATAAAGGGGAACTCTAGCAACTTGGAAACCTAATCCCCACACCTCTTGTGTGATACTAGTTGTATTAGATAGAGTTGATTCTCCTTTAACCTTAGGTTTCTATCGAGACCTTGTAGGTTAATGACTTGAAGACTTCATTGGGATTGTGAAGCCAGACCCAACTATTTTCTCTGTAGTTGCATGATCTGATCTTGATGTTTCTATCGTATTTGAGTACAATCGTAAGATTGGCTTGAGATTAATTTCTTCGATAGG
>NW_020652550.1:0-595 GCF_003573695.1 Papaver somniferum | reverse complement strand
CCAAATCTCTGTGGGGAGTGCGGATGTGGAATATTAGAGGGGTTATCTTGTATATTTACAAACTCCTTGATGAATGCATTTAGTTTCAGCTTTATGACTGCATCTAAATAAGATGATATATTTTTGCTTTCTTTTGGTCAAGAAATGTCTCTTTCGGAAATTTCATTAGGATCCCGTTCTTGTACCTTTGCCAATTTTATTGACAAAAAGGGGGATAATTAATATGTAGTTCACACTAAAAATACATATGGTTTTCGGATCATTATGTAAGGGGGAGTGGTTTCCATGTGAGATGGAGTATTGACTAAGGGGGAGTGATATATATCACCATAGTATTGTTGTCAAAGTTGTGATGCAATTGAACTTTGATACTATATAATAATACTATGACACTGTATAACAATGATTGAGAACTCTTGTTTTCTCGTTGTTATAGCTACGGATTTTCAACAACGATGATGCTGAACTTACAACCTTTGGGATCATTGGAGTACTTGGAAGTGACGAAGATTTCGAGTAATGTTGAAGATTAGGCATGTGGAATAGGATCTACAAAAGTTAATTCATTTATTTTTGTATTCCATATGTATTGATA
>NW_020652549.1:0-570 GCF_003573695.1 Papaver somniferum | reverse complement strand
CGGTAAATCATCCAAAATCTATCTCTCATGTAAACCCCAATAATCGTTTCCTTAAACCTTCAAACTAACCATTATTGTATTGAACAAATGAATCCATGTAAATGACCCTATTCATTATTCAAATTAATCATTATTGTATTAATTAAATTTGTTTCCATTTTATGTAAATCCATAGTTATCATGGCAGTCAGATAAGTCAGCCTTATTTCTCTGGATCACTCGTAACGTGTTTGGAAAATGATCTAGAGAGATTTCCCTACCGTGGTCCGTGATAGTGAACTAGTTAAATTAAATAATGATTGTTTAAACAATTATTCTCAAAGATACGTATTCATTTACAAAAGTTGGCGGGGGGCCGAGAAAAAAGTTGTGCTCCAACACAGCTTGTGAACGGTCCACCAGTCATCCGTTAAGTCAACTGCTTGGTTGGGACCCACACTAAACTCAAATTCCGACAAAGTTAGGTACCAAAGGAAAAGGTGTGCCATTTTATAGGCACCAAACTCAAAATACACCTTATTATAAATATTGTCTACTTATATAACTCTCTTTGTCCCCCAAGGTTTTGTG
>NW_020652548.1:0-678 GCF_003573695.1 Papaver somniferum | reverse complement strand
CTTAACTCAAGTGGGCTTGCACTTTTCTGAATTGGGCTTCGCCATCTTCTGCTGCTGGGCCCTGCCTCCTTTTGTTACTGGGCTTCTGGTCTCTTGTTACTAAGCTGAACCCAACTCAACTGGGCTTCACCACTGGTTCTGCCTTCTGCTGCTGGGCTTGAGCGGGAGCTGTATAGGACGATCCTAAAGCCCAACTGGGCTGTGCAACTAAAAGGGAACAAAATCCTAACTAGGCTTCCCTCCTTAACCAAGTAAGCCTAAAACCATGAGTAACCCACTTGGGCCTCATTAAATATTCAATTTGGGTTTGTAATAATTAATTTATTTTTATTTTATTTTTTATTTTGGGATTGTAATAATTATTTTCATTTTTATTTCTTTTTTGTATTTTCTTTTTCTTTTATTTTCTTTTATTTTTCTTTCATGGGCTTGTAATTATTATGATTGTTTTTATTTTCTTTTATGGGTTGTGCTAATGTATGCTAGGTTTAGTTCAAAAACTCTTCCAAAACCCAAATTTTAAACCAAAAACAAAATCCCTATTTAAAACCAAAATTCCACTCCTTAAAACCAAATTCCACTTAACCCTTTCAAAACCAAACCCTTATGGGCCCTGTTTTCTTCCTTATCTGTGGGCTTGTTATTTCATGAGTGGGATATGATTGTAACCTTTAGAGA
>NW_020652547.1:0-1660 GCF_003573695.1 Papaver somniferum | reverse complement strand
TTTGAATTCATAGCCATGATTTTTGCAGCCTGCTTGGCTACCTTTTTAGCTTGTTTCCTTGCTATAATATCTGCATCAACTTCACCCCAATATTTTGAACCCATACTATTATCTGAGTCACTTGATTCATCTTGTTCTTTTTCTCTTGCGAGATACCTTGTTTTTGATGATTGTAATGGGAAGAATCCTAATTAGTGCTGGGTTCTGCAAGAAAAAAGGATGGATGAAAGTCCTTAATAAGTCTAACTTTTATCACAAGGTATCTCGCAGAAACACCTTCGAGACTTACCTATATGAGTATGGAAATCAGGCCGTTTCCTAAGAGAAAAAGACCGTTCTCTAAAGAAGACTCATGAATCCAGGGTTTAAGCACATGGCCATTAACGTGCGAGCAACATAACACATTATTCTCAGAAATCAATATGTGTTGAGATTCCGGTTTTATCACTAGGGGTACTTGGTTCAAGACTAGTTTCACCACTGAACCTCGATAAGGATTTGAATTTCTTACACTAAGTGAAGGTTCAAATCCAAAAGATACCTATCATTTATGTATTAGTTTCAACAATGATACTTATTTCTCAACTAAGCGTGAACTACGTTGGCTTGATCCCACTCGGGTACGTAGGCAGTCACTTTCCTGATGCAGCCACTCTGATTTAAAAGTTTTTTACTTTGTTTTTTTCAATTTGAAAATAGGGGGAGAATGTTGGATATTTTCAATATTGTTTGCCGCTATCCGGGCATAGAAATTTTTTTCTGGTTTTGAAATTCAAAACCTAATTCGGTTTCCAGTTTTTTCTACAGTCGCGTCTCTTCCCATTAATGGATGACGACTTTTGATAGCGCCTGTTGAAGATGAAACGACATCTCCAAAAGGCATGAAACCCTCTATAAATAGCGAAGGATTCTTCCCATTACAATCATCAAAAACAATCTGTTTTCTTCTTCTCTAAAAGCATCACCAGAACCTTATACAGTGTGATTCTTGGTCGGGTCAAGGAAGTACAATCCTTGAATTCGATTACGGTGTTAGGGATTCATTGAATCCTGAAGGCATAATTCGAGAGACCGTTTGTACTTTCCTCAAATTCGAGAGAACCTACAGTCGCGTCATTCTCTCATCGCTAGAGGGATGATCATTGTCCCTTGCTTCATCTTCCTCGCTAGCCCTTCCCGTTATTCCGAACTTCCTCAGACGATTTCACAGTATTCTGGATCACAAATGATAATGAAGCAACATATGAGGATCATAATCAAATTTGAAGTAAGAAAATGGATCTGAAGCAGAAGATAATTAGTGCAAACTGGTTCAAAGATCTAACCAATACAACCACTTGGGATAAGAACAATAACTTATGTTCAACTGCAACTAGTGGAATTTGAATTCAAATTCAGTGACCGCACTATTTCATCATAAAGACTTGGATAAAAAATTCATTGCATGAGATAGGGTGAATGCTATACTAGAAAGTCACGGGAGTATCTGTAAGGCTATATTTAGATATCAGCCCACAGATTATATGGTTTCAATTCATAACAAATGCTAACGATGTCAAAATATGAAGATATTTTTGCACACCAATGCCTCAAAGTTTTTCCATGAAACCAACGGTACAATTATGACGCCCCACTTTTTTTAAGTGTTAAAAATCTAGAA
>NW_020652546.1:0-2249 GCF_003573695.1 Papaver somniferum | reverse complement strand
TTTGAGTTATTAGATACTTTGGAGTCGTTTGGAGTAACAGAAGGAGAAAACGTCTGTTTGGAGCGTAAACGAAACAAAGTCAATTCACTGGCGAGTTATACTTGGAGCGGACTAAGGTTGCACAAAGTAGGCAAGGAATGAACAGTCAGTTCCCCGCAACTGACAGCTGAGCAAGGAAGAGTATAAGCAGTCAGTTCTGCGAAACTGACAGGCCATAGATGAACTGTGTGTCCCTTATCCTAATGTACCTGTTGTCAATATCAATTCCACCTTCTACACAAATTTAGAATTTAGAGAAGTTGTAATTCTTCTCATTATTCAGTCTGAAACCGAGAGATACGCTGTTGTTGGTGGTGATAATAAACTCAGGGAGATTGAGAAGAAGCTGTTACTGCTGAGAGAATCAGATCGAAGATATGATCGATTGAGAGATATCGTGGTGGTTTTCTGCTAAGTAATTTCCTCGGAAGAGAAGAACATGGAGAAACACAAAGTTAGGGTTTAATCACTGGAAGAAGGATGGGTTTGAAACTTTGAAACAAATCTCGAATTTGTGAACGTCTAGGTGTGAAATTTAAGATCTCAGAGAGGGGTTTTCTGTTGATTTACGAATTAGGGTTTGAAAAGATTCAGATGGTTGATATTTTTGGTCCTGGTGGTGAGTTAGGTCAGGGGAAAAAAGAGATGAAGAACAAGGCTACAATGAAGTAGAATCTGGTGGTGACAAGACTAATAGTGGTGCTCAGCTGGTGGTGTTTGAGTAGCTTGAATAAGAGAAATTGGTGGTGGTGCTAGTTTCAGTGGAGTTGCAGGCATGAACTACAGCTGTTGATAATGAACTGCAGGGGTGTAATTGGTTGCTGTTGGTGGTCATGAATATGAGGTAGTGAACAAATGGAAGAAATGTTAGTTTTAACAGTTGTTGCAGTTGGTGATAATTATCTAAGATCGAGTGGGGTTTGTGCTGAAATGAGAACAATGTTGATTGTCATGGGAATGGATGATCTGCAATGGTGGTTGATAAAACTGGTTCATGGGAATTGCAGAATGCAGTGATGATGGCTTGAGGCAATTGCAGGTCAGATGGGTTACTTAAGTCGCAAGTGGTGCTGAAATGGAAGTGAGCTTAATAGAAGTTGGTTGCAGTTGAGTACCAAGGGTGAAGATGAACAATTGAGATGAATTTGGAGATCTTATGGGATGGATTTACTGGTGCTGATGGATTGAGGCAATAATATTTTGCATAATTGATCTGAGAAGATTATGGTGATGAGCTGTTAAGAATGGGTCCGCTACATATGATTTAGATGTATGTTAGGTTTACAGGGAGTTGAAACTCAAAAAGTAGCTGCAACAGATGGTGGCAATAGTGTAAGTAAGTAGTGTTTGCTGACTGCAATGGATTGGCAGTTGCAGTAGAAGCTGGGAATGGAGCAGCTGAAATGATGCAGAGGAGGAGCCAAAGGATGTGGCGTTGTCGCAGGCTATATGCAGGGATGGTTGCTGCTAAAGTTATTAAGCTGGTCAAATGGGTAAAGCTGCAATTATGGATAATGGCATTGCAGGTGGAATGGCAATGATAAACACGAAAAAGAGAGTGATTAATGGCAGTATTGCTCGAAATTTGAGTAGAAGACTGTGATGGTGTTGGCTGGCCTGAGATGGTGCCTGAAGTTGTTGGAGTTGAGTTAGCAGCGCAGGGAAGACTTGAGTTTGTGTAGATGAATGCTAGGTATCTGTAACAGATTGAAAGTGAAGCTAAAGTGGAATGTGTTTGAGGTGCTGGGAAAGATGCATCTGTTAGGTGGTGTTGTTTTGTAGATTAATCAACTGCAATGGATGTACACAGGTGGTATATGACTGAGAAGGAGAATGATTGATCATGATGCAGTGGCTATGATGATGGTTTATTTGCGAGAAGCAAGCCATGAGGTTGAGCTGCAGGTTACAAGAAGAAGTGCAACTGAACTGGAATTGCAGAATACAGAATCTGAGCTGTAACCATGGATTGAGAGGATTAAAGCACAATCATTGTGCAGCACAAGTTCAGCCTATGCAATAGCTTAGGCCTTGGCAAAATGGAACAGTCATCTGAGCTGACTCTGACTCACTTAACCCAGTTGACTGAGTCGACTCGTTGACCCGACCGATTCAGGTCATTGACCGGTGATCAGGCGGACTTTGCCGGTCACCTGAACACTTTTCCGGCGACCCTCCGTCTAACTTTCGGCGACTTTTCGGCAGAGTTT
>NW_020652545.1:0-639 GCF_003573695.1 Papaver somniferum | reverse complement strand
TATGAATATTTATTTCTTTAATTGCTCAAAGTTATTCCTTAATAGCTAAGGGAAGAGAATCCCACGATCGAAACATAAATAAGTCAAGAATCTTTTAATTAAGGTATTTAACTTCATTTTGTAGGGAGATAAGAATTAGTAATGTGCATTTACTAATTAGAGATTTTCCGAGAGATTTCGATCATTATTTTTGGACAGAGCATTTCATGGAATTATGGAAACCGAATTTTTGCTTTAATGAATATCTTGAGAATATTTTCGGTTTTGGAAATTCCTTGGTGTCCAAACATCCTTGTCTATAAATACTTGAAGTTTGCCTTTCTTGCAAACTAATCCTTCGTAACAACAAACTTCCTCTTTGTTGTGTTGTTACTGGTGTAGCCGCCTATTCGGAGAGGAGAGTAACCTAAATTAGGCGAAATCTCTTACGATCGCTCAGTTTAAAGTCTTCTTTGGGATTGAGAAGCTCTAGTGTGTACCGTTGGTGGGAAACTAGATAATTGCGGTTTATCTTTTGTTTTCTTTGATTTGATTGACTAACGATGGTTGAACTTTGATTGCACCTAGTTTGTTTATGCTTGAGAATCTTCTCTTCTGATATAAGATTCACTCAAACTAGTTCAGAGTTTCGACATGGAT
>NW_020652544.1:0-837 GCF_003573695.1 Papaver somniferum | reverse complement strand
TTTCTTCGTTAATAAAATCTTGTTGTGTCATTTACTTTTGTTTTCCGCAATTATAATTGTTGTTATTATAATTTAAAGTAAACTACACAAACGTTAACTCTGTATTACTTGATAGTGATCCTATAGAGTTTGGTTACGTCCGAACCTATTATCAAGTAATCACACTTTGATTGTTGTATTGTCTCGATCTCGTATCCATAGATAATCACACAAAGTGTGAATACCGACTCGTTGGATTGTCTCGACTCAGTCCATAGACAATCACTTTCGGTAAGAAAACTTATATGTGGAAAATTTTAAGATTGTGGTATATTTGGGTACCCTCGTCTTTCCGGATTAACCACAAGAATACCTTAATGATTAATTTAATCGGAAATACTCAACATAAGAAAACTTACGGAGCCATACAGTGCTTTCACATAGAAGTGGATCAGGGAAAGATCAATACTGCGGAACATTCAAAAATTTCATTCTATCTTTTATCAATATTTACATAAAGACATTATAGACTTAACTTTTGACATATATAGCTAAACTTCATATGGATTTAACACATTTAGCAATTTAATTGAAAGATAAAATCATTTAAGGATAAAATACCATTAAAGTTATTAAAACCATTAAAAGATAACAGTTTTAATAAGTTCGACATAAGAAGTTCAACAGAAATACCATACGAAGAGTTATAACAAAAAAAAAAATGTAACCCAAGCTCTCATAAAAGTCCCTAGCAATTGCATCAAAATTCTCAATCAGTTCTGGATAAGATTCCAAAGCATATTCCACTTGCTCCTGCAAACATTCAACTTGTTGTCGAAGATGGATGATCTCAGGATT
>NW_020652543.1:0-782 GCF_003573695.1 Papaver somniferum | reverse complement strand
AATTCTTCTGGGATATTTTCCGCACTTTTTCGGGGTTCCTCCGGGACATTTCTAGGGTAATTCCGGCACACTTCTGGGACGCTTCCGGGATACTTCTGGGTGCCTTTAGTAATTTTCTCCCACGCGCGTAAATACCGCTTTTTGAGCCAATTTCTCCGCACATATTTATTTCTCCAAAAATACCTACAAATACATAAAACACCATAATAAGTACAAAAATGGGTACTAACATTATACAAAATCGAGATGAAAATAGACACATAAATACGTCTATCAAATACCCCCAAACTTATTATTTGCTAGTCCCGAGCAAATCAAATAGAAAATAAAATCCTAACTCACTGTCGCAGGCATCGTCGATTGCATTTAGCGTATGCAATAAGCCTTTAAACCCCTAGGTGGCCCTAATGGCCGAGTTATAGTCTCGGGTGGGTTTACCAGAGGTGTACCCACAAAACCTGTACTCCAGACCTTAGCTATCTACGCAGAACCTTGGAAGGCACTAAAAAATCTCATTGGTTGGCATACTTATTGACTACAGGAAGAAGTACCCTGATGCGAAATTCCAATTGCTGTACACGAGTTGCACTCAAGCATACTAAAATTCATATAAAGTGGCAGAGCTCTACTCAGATAGTTGCACTATGGACATCATATTCGGAGTCAAAACTAATCACATGGATAGATCAATAAGATGGATATAGAAAAACATATATGGTTTTGATGTTTACTAAGTAAACGGCGTTTCCCATATCTGTCTGAAGGCCTCCTCCAAAATGAAC
>NW_020652541.1:0-700 GCF_003573695.1 Papaver somniferum | reverse complement strand
TCGACTGTTTTGGGAAGAAGGGGGGTGTTTGGCTAATGGGTGTAGGGTTCGGGTACTAGGGTGTTGAGCAGGTGTAGAGGATTTTGATGTTTCGCGCAGCTGGACCGATGGATGGGAAGATGGTAGGTGGATCTGACGGCGATGCGGAGGCAGGCGATGAGCGACCGTCGGATGAATAGATACAACGAAACGAATGGTACTTGATGGAGTTAGGTACTGTAGTGTAGGGCGGAGATATCAAACTTCGATGCACAGCAAGGGAGCGACCGTCGGATGCTTCTGAGAACTGATCTGACGGCTGAAGACGCAAGCGGGTATGGATTTGGGTTTTAGGCTTTTGGGTATAGAATATGGGTTTGGGAAATGAGTTTGGGCTTGGAAAACCTTGAGCCCACTTCTTCTTTAAGAACAACTTTCTTCTTCTTGAGCCCATTTCCAGCTTTTTGGACGTGCGCTCCATTCTTTGCGGCTTCCTTGCGTAATTTCTCCCGGCTTTTCACCACTTTTCTGCTCTTTTTGCTCCGCAACTCATCCAATCTTTATTTATTACCTAAAAAATGCAAAATTAAGTAAGAAAAATATTTATTCTTGAAAACAATGAAAATACAGAATATGGGATAAAATGTAGAATTAATGCATAAAAGATGAGTTAAATGCCAACAAAAAGGGATAAATATATACATTATTTGGCACTCATCAA
>NW_020652540.1:0-463 GCF_003573695.1 Papaver somniferum | reverse complement strand
GGTTTTGGCAAAGCATCCAATGTTGAGGGATCCTTCTGCCAGCTAAAAGAAAGTCGCCTGGTAACGTGAACAATCCCCAGATGAGGGAACGGAGGACGAAGAACAATGCTGGCGGATTTCGGTCAGTTTTGACAGACCCGACAACTCCCGTGTCTTTCAACTCTTCCAATATTCAGGTAGGTGTCGCTCACTTCCTGGCTCATCCAAAACGTGTAGATTTATGTGTCTGAATATTTGCATCTTGTTTCTACCAGGGTTTCGGTAGTGTTAACGCCTTTACTGCACTCGCACGTCGTCAGGAGACAACAACTCTTTCGAAAGATGTCGGTGGTATTGAGTCCTCTCGTAATGAGGAAGATTCAAAGAAACAGAAGAGTTCAGAAGGTGAAAGTAGTTCTTCTGACAGCAACACTGGATCTTCTTCGGGAAGTGGTTCGGTAAGTTTCACGTTTTCTTTTCATTT
>NW_020652539.1:0-589 GCF_003573695.1 Papaver somniferum | reverse complement strand
CGTGGTTGGACCCATGGAAAATCAACCTGATCCAGTAGACACGATTCACGAGGATACCAAGGATCACTTCCAAAATGATTTGGTATGTAAGAACTTTTTGAGCACCTTAATATTGTCGGAATATTCCAAAGTTTTTCTTACAAATTATTTGTTTTGGAATGAACATAGACATGGAAAACTAAACCCGAAGTTCTTGATTGGCTTGAGGAATATGTGATGAAGGTAAATTGTGTACTAGTTAAAGGAAAACAAAGCCGATGGGATCGGTTTGAAATGATTTGTGAGCGTAGTGGAACCGGCGTTAGCAAGGTTAAAAATGGTATCGTATATGTTGGGAAGACCGGGAGAAAGAATAGGACGAAGACGAAGAAAACAAATTGCCCTTTCAAGATCGTTTTCAACCTCAAGAATAAGACCATGATGAAAGAAGATCAATATTGGATAATGAATAAAGATATGGATTGTCGTCATAACCACCCACGTCCCAAAGACCTTCATGGACATGCGAAAGTAGCGCGACTCAAACCCGACGAGATGCTAGAAGTGGATAAAATGACACGAGCACATTTGCCACCTTCTAGGATTCTTA
>NW_020652538.1:0-3658 GCF_003573695.1 Papaver somniferum | reverse complement strand
ATCGGTTTAACACCACTTCCCAAGTTACCTGCTCCTGTTGGTGTTGACAACATCCTCTTGCCACTGTAAATGGCCAAGTTCTTGCAGCCTGAACTCGACCAAACGCCTTTCAGTCTGCACTTCAATCCGTACCCAATCTTCTCCTCACTATCAATAGCTTGAAATCTCAGTTCGACCAAAATCTTCTGTCGAAATCGAGAACCAAAAGCTCACAGTAGAGGATGAACCATTTGTTCCAGATAGTACCAACTTCCACTACCGTTCCTTATCTCATGAATCAGCTCCCATTCTTCTTTGCTCGCTGCTGCTCCATCTCATATACACTGAGCTCGGTATTCACCAAGATGACGAAATAAAACCAAAAGAAAATGGAATGGACTGAAGTTTTCTCTCCTGTTGAAATATGGGAATTGATACGTGGTGGAATTAAATGACACATTGTCATCCACTATCCTTGACCCAATAACACCACGTCCCCTTACACATTTTCTTAGCTCCTTTGGTACAGTAAGACAGCTTGGTGGTGCTGACAGTAAAAGTGGTTGGCTTGGTATCTCCACGAACTAATTAACTCAGCATGGCTCTGGTGCCATGAGCAGCTTTGGCAATTTTTGACATAAACACCATATTCGCTTCCATTTAGCCATTTATTTTCCGGATGATCGGAATTGGTCGTACTTTGTACAAAAGAACTAAAATAATGTTGTTAGCCAAAATATTGAGTCCTAACCAATATAAATATGGGTATAAAACGTAGCACATATGTTCTTATCAGTTAATTTGCTTGAACTAGTATTGAACTTTTTCAAGTCATCTTTCAACATCTTGATTTTATCAAGAGCAGCAGTTAAATCATCCTCAAGGCGTTTTTCTCGAACGAGACAAGCACTTTCTCTATCATCAAAACTAATTTGTTGAGAGTTACGCTTTGCTTCAGATTCTGCAAGTTTCTCTTCCAACAAAAAGTACTTTTGACAAAGATTATCACATTAAAGTGACTTCATACGTAGGTTTTCCTCAGGATCCTTGAGGATCGATTTGTTAGAAAAAATAAACACCTACGTAACATCTTCTCAATTTCTTTTTTTTCTCGACAGAGAGGAGTCAGAAGTGGTTTGGCATGAGAAGTTGTAATCTTCTTCATTTTCACGAATCCAAAAACTTAACATACTCTGAGAATTCCTCATCAACATCTCTATCAATATCTAAATCACCTTCATCAGAAAGTTCATCCAACTGTTCTTCTAGGAGTGTTTCCCAATCAACAGTTTTTACATCAAGAGAATGTTTAGATATTGACTTAGATGTGGCAGTTCTCTCAGGTGAATCAAAGCTTTCATAATCATCTGGTAATTTATGAACTGGTACGTTATTAGAGATAGACTCGTCCATATAGTCAGATCGCTACAGACATAGAATTTTGAGGTCTTGAACGTGTTTGCCTGCTCTGATACCAATTGAAAAAGCGGGGGTACAACAACCACACCCAATATTTCGCTTAACAATTTGTATGGACAAACTCCAATATACTTTCTAGGGAATCAACTAGACAGTCAGACTCAATCTAGATAAAAAGTATATCAAAGAGTTAATATCTCAATCTCTCGATTTGATCTATACTCAAGCAAATAGAAATATACGAGTCTTTATCAAATACTAGAGAGATAACTTGAACGGTACCAAAGACCAATGTTCAAGTATCAATCAATTCCAATCAACAACCAAAGTTCGGATTTCCAATTGATTGATTCTAACGCACAACCTGTGATATTTCAATTACAAAGATAAACAATATAATGCGGAAATAGAAAAACACAGACACCAGAATTTTGTTAACGAGAAAACCGCAAATGCAGAAAAACCCCGGGACCTAGTCTAGATTGAACACACACTGTATTAAGCGCTACAGACACTAGCCTACTCCAAGATAACTTCGGACTGGACTGTAGTTGAACCCCAATCAATCTCCCACTGATCCAATGTACAGTTACGCTCCTACGCCTCTGATCCCAGCAGGATACTGCGCACTTGATTCCCTTAGTTGATCTCACCACCATCCACGGATTGGGTTTTGTTTCCGAATTATCTTGCACTATAATATCCGATTCTTTGAATTGATTGTCGTGAATATGAACTCCCGTAGCTAATTTCTTGTTTGGTTAGGGATATTTCAAAACTATGTGACTTGGTTTTTAAATTGATTTCAAATCAATCTTTCTTTCTTATATCGTTTTATTGTTTGTCTTATACGGTTCTTATGACCATGGATTGTTTACAAGTTTTTTGAGTGGCCAATTAGATAACTTGTTTTGCAATACTAATGCTAGATTTTAGAATCGTAATCCATAATTGTTATGGTAATATAATCACAAGTAGCAAAGTATCAACGTTTCAATGGGATGTTATTGATTTTGATGTGTATTTGACAACCCTAAGTTAACATGTCGAACTTACGAGCATATGGTTAGGATCAATTCGACTCATAGAGAATATCGGTTAGTTAAGTTACACTAGAGAGATTATTCAAAGTGGCTTGATTGACTAGACACAAGTAGAGAACTTATTCTACGAAGTGACGTTGGAGTTTAATGTACTTGTTGAACTTATAACTTGTCTAGGATTGTTAATAAACGTATTTTGAAGAAGATTCATGTTCACTAGTGGAGAAAGATCCCCTAATCATTCTCATCCTCATTATTCACATTCATATTTGTTCTGTAGTTTTGCATTATTCATATTTTCATAAATTGAATCGATAACTTTAGCTGAACTCTACCTTAGGAACGAACCTGCTTATCCGTATAATACTAGTTAGTTGAAAGAAGAGTAAGGAATATATTTTTTGTGGGTTTGACACCTCATGAAAATTGGCACCGCTGCCGGGAAGCAGTCGGTAGTTTGAGTTATTATTTAATTTTCTAATTTTTTCATTTGTTTTTTTATTTTAAGCTTTTACTAATTTGTTTGCTGAGAATTGTATTTTCAGGTACAACATACGATAGTGTATTTAGACCTTTTCCGGATCGTACTTATGATCTTTCACCCATTCAACGGGAAGAGACGTGGTCTAAATAACCTATTGTGAATAGTAGCGGAAAACATGTTAACATAAAGAAACTATTTAAGTTGGAAGAAGAGGGAGCGACGGAAGAGACTCTTCATGCAATTTCTAGGGCCATACATATGGAGGTTAACCGCCGTGTTGATAATGGAGAAGAACCCCAAGAAGAAGATTCCGAGGATGATGAACCTTTGGAAAATGTTGATAATGACAGTGCTACTAGATCAACTCATTATTATAATGATCATTCTCTTATTCAAAAGGAAGAAGTTGAGTCTAGAAACACTACAGTTATTGATGGTAAGACTTATGTTGTGTATGAGAGCGGTCATGATTATGACTTCTTTGTGAATAACACCCCTAGTTCATAGATTGTGAATACTTTGAATGAGAAGTCAACTTTGATGAAGACCGTAAGGATTATGATGACTTGCTTGGAGCATATTTCAATTCTGATGATGAACATTTGGAAGTTATAGAAGAAACTGATGAAGAATGGCCTGTAAAGAGTTTGAATGAGAATTGTAACACTTGTGATGTAGGAGAATCAATGGACTTTTTCAGGAGTACCGAGGATCCGGTAATACAAGAGGTTTT
>NW_020652537.1:0-2268 GCF_003573695.1 Papaver somniferum | reverse complement strand
GTTTTTCTAAAATTAGTTTGAATGTTTTTTCTTCTAAATAACATTTTAACATGCATTTTTTAGAACTGTTTTCCTGGTATCACGCACGTTATAATCGTGTAAATAACTTTGTTGCTATTTTTTTTTTGAGTTTTTTTTCTTTCTCCGAATCGAAAGCTTAAAACTTTGAATTAATTTTTTTAAAAATAATACAGGGAAAGTAAACTACGTACATGACTAAAAACTTCAAATTTAAAAAACATAAGATTGTTAAACTAGTGTTCATCATTTAAAAAGCTATGCAAACCAACTATGAGCACCACCTTTTTTTGATTTATTCGTGTATTTTTCATTTTCTAGGCGGTTCCTTTCCTCATCATAGTCATCGTCGTGGAGGCACTGGCTATCTTCGTTCGCCTAAGTATCATCATCATAATAGCCTTCATTATCGTCGTCATAACCTCCTTCATTTTCACCATCAACGTTACCTGCTTCATTATTGTTATCAATGTTAGAATTATATCATTCGTATGTTGAACACCATGGTCAGAGCGATCGGAAGTGTAACGAGAATCATATATCGGATTCACATTCTCATAACATTGTGTATTGTGTCCAAATGAAGGATTACCAAAGTCATAACAAAGTCACTTTGGTAACCTTTCGTATGAGATTTGAACTTCGGATCATGCCAGTTGTATGGTAAAGGGACATGCTCTGGATTATTAACAACTTCCTCTTCTAGCATATTTAACCATTGTTCTTCTTGAGGTAAAATCGGTGTTTCGTCTTCCCCCGCTATCCAGTGGCAGTGAAGGTACATGACTTGGGAGTCTTGGACATAATAATCATATCATTTGATCAGAAGTGGAATTTTAGATCGAATCTATTCATGGGTTGATTGACTCTACCCGAATGACCATGCACATGCCTAATTTATTATGTTTTTAAACATTTCAATTATTGAGTTTTAGAAATTAGTACCCTATTGACGAGTTAAAACCCTGCCTACTTGTTGGCATCTGATGGAAATTCTACCATCTAATAAAGGGGCAAGTCTACCTAGCTAGGTTATGAATTGTTTGGTTATTTCTTCATATTACTTATGCATGTATTGCATAATTGCTGCCGACACAATTTTAGTGGCTATAATTGACCGTCACGAATTTTATCAAACTTTCGTAATTTGTATAGTGAAAGCCTTTTAAAACACATACGTAAGGAATATAAACATGATTATCGAATTATACATATTTCTTATACTAACAATAATCAATTAAAATGGTAGTTTTAGAAATATCCCATTTTTTAATGATACATGTCATCTATTAGTGAGTCAAAATTTGAAAACGAATTGGTCATCTATTTAGGGATGGAGGGAGTATTAAAAAAGAAATTTTTTTTTTTAGTCACAACGTTTTTTTGGACGCGTTTTAACGTTTTCAAGCACATTATAACCGTTATATAGGAATTTCAGATCATATTTTTTTTAAAATTTTCTATTTAACCGTTATAACGCCCGTTTTTTTGAAAAACGTACAAAAAAAACGCGTTTTTTGACCAAAACGTGCTCACACCAGTCAAAACGCGTTGTAACGGTCAGACCTAATACCGTGACCCGTTTTTCAAACCTTGATTTGATGTGTACTATAACTGTCTTATGTAATTGTGACTCGCGTCCGTGCAGCATAGACCACGACTAGGACTGTCGATGGATCTGATTCCTCTTGGATACCACAGGACCCGGAACCGTTAATAGGAATCGGGTCCGGTTCCTAACTTAATTTGGGTACCCATTTCCAGCCCTAAATTTTATTATCCACGACCATCTTCAGTTCTCCTTCTCCTTCCTCTCTGGCAGAAAGAAAACCCCCAAAAAATGTTGGGCTTCGATTTTTGGGAGTATACGAGTGATTTACAATCACTGAGAAAGGATATAAGTGCTGAAAAGTATATATCTAACGAAAAATTAAAGAATAGACCAAGGGGGAGAAACATATCATCTTGTTGTGTAGTATTTTATACTACAAAATAGGAATAACAAATAGGTTCAGATTGAATATCTATCTAGCTTTCCTTTAGGGGTAGGGGGAGGGTAAAGCTTTTGTTAATCGGATGCGTCAACATCAACATTTATTTTTGAACACGTGCAAGTTATGAGATGTGGAAACTTGGAATCAAGCGTACGAATAATGAGTTAAGAAAATGTTATTTAATATATATATTAAATTGACAAAGAGGGAATATTATGAGCTGTATCTTTTAATTAGTGGATTCTCCAAATATGTA
>NW_020652536.1:0-763 GCF_003573695.1 Papaver somniferum | reverse complement strand
AATTTAAGAGGATGGTTCAAACGAATACACAAAAATATAGGTAATTGCTTAGTTTCTTAGTAGGCTTATTATCAATAACTCATAGTTCATCAAGATTAAAGAATTAATAGATGTCACATGGACACCTAGAAAATGTTTAAAATATCTAATAATAAACTAAAAGTGATAAATTTAAGAGGATGGTTCAAAGGAATACACAAAAGTATAGGTAACGGCTTAGTTTGGTTGTAGGCTCATTATAAATAACTCATAATTCGTTAACATTAAAGAATTAACATATGTCACCAGGACCGCTAGAAACTATTTTAAACATCTAATAATATACTAAAACTGGTAAATTTAGGAGGATGATTCACACGAATACACAAAAATGATAGTAATTGCTTAGTTTCGTAGTAGGCTTATTATCAATAACTCACAGTTCTTCAAGATTAAAGAATTAATAGATGTCACCTGGACACCTAAAAACTGTTTAAAACATCTAATAATAAACTAAAACTGAAAAATTTAAGAGGATGGTTCAAAAGAATACACAAAAGTATAGGAAGCTGCTTAATTTCGTCGTACTAGGCTTATTATCAATAACTCATTGTTCTTTAAGATTAAAGAATTAATAGATGTCACGTGGATCACTAGAAACTATTTAAAACATCTAATAATATACTAAAACTGGTAAATTTAAGAAGATGGTTCAAAAGAATACACAAAAGTATAGGTAACGGCTTAGTTTGGTTGTAGGCTTATTACCAATAACTCATTGTTC
>NW_020652535.1:0-656 GCF_003573695.1 Papaver somniferum | reverse complement strand
TTCCGTCAAGTTATTTTCTCTACATTGTTTGAGAAGATAAACACAACAGCGTCTTGAATTGCTTGCCGAAGGTTTCAGATTATGTCTGTGTGTGATTGGGTCTTTGTGTGAAGGACGGATTATCATATTTAAAACGTTGGTGTACGTTTTGGAGCAAGATTGGTAAAGGGATATGCACAAGGCAGAATGTGTGACTTTATGTATTGTTACAACGGTAACAATGAATTCTTCGACATTAGTCACAGTGTTATCCGATTCCGAAGTGTGTTGTGGTTTGATTATCGCGAAGTCGAAACTACATGCTTGCTTAAGAAATTGATAAAAGACTATCTTGACAAGTATGCCTATAAAAGGGACATTGTTGTCAAAGCCCGCTGAGGTTGCTGAAACGGTGAGAAGTTTAGTATGTCAGCTGTCAAAGTCTCTGTGAAGCTGGACACGTGTTTTTGGTATGTATGCATTGGTCAAAAATATGATGAGATTTTTGGAGGAGTAAAACTCAATTGGGGATGGTCGTAGAATCATGATCCAATCGGAGATAGGCTCGTAAAGCAAGATTCATAAGAGATGATCTCGAGATTGGCACGCAGTGGCAATGATCCGTGGATTGGTTGTATTTGGTGCGCGGTTAGAGTCATGCTCAATATGCTTTGGTA
>NW_020652534.1:0-526 GCF_003573695.1 Papaver somniferum | reverse complement strand
AATCCAAGGAACCGGTTCCTAGTTTCACTACTCAACCTCCTTTTCCTAGTCGTTTTGCTAAGTCCAAGAAAGAAGCTCAAGACAAGGCACTCATGGATATCTTCAAGAAGATAGAAATCAACATCCCATTCATAGAGGCCATCAAGACAATGCCAAGGTATGCTAAGTTCATGAAGGAATTATGCACAAAAAAGGATGTTGCTTGATAATGAAATTACTAAAGTTGGCGGGAGTGCGTCGGTTATGCTATTGAAGAAGATGCCTACAAAGTGCATGGATCCCGGTGGTTTCACGGTGCCAATTATTATTGGTACAAAAAGGTTTGAACATGCTTTACTTGACTTGGGAGCATCCATAAGTGTAATGTCGGCCGATATATGACACCTTGAATCTTGGACCTTTGAAAGATACAAGAGTTATTATCCAATTAGCAAACAAGTCTAACATATATCCTAAGAGACTTGTAGAAGACGTGCTAGTGCAAGTGAATGAGCTAATTTTTCCGGTTGATTTCTTCGTGGTGGAT
>NW_020652533.1:0-4607 GCF_003573695.1 Papaver somniferum | reverse complement strand
ATCATAAATACATTAAGATTGACTGAGTTTATTGATTATTCTTCAAAAACATTAATTATATCAAATATTTTACATATAATTTGTTTTTTTGTCTTTTTTTCTTTATTATATCATTAATTATTGAGGCTAAAGATTTAATGGTTGTATTATTATTACAATGTGACGTAGAGGCCTTCCGATGGACAATAAGATTGCAATCTTAACTCTTCTTTACCTCAACGAGGTTCACGAATCTCAGTTTGACTAATTTGACTTTTGCATATATTATTTAAGTACGCCGGCATCTCCTAGTTTAATACTATTTAGTATGACAATAAATTACCGTCACAATTTGGCTTAATTTTTGCAGACGATCTATTTTTCTTTGGAAGGTATACTGACATAAATATTGATCAACTGAAGTCTATCTTGAAATCTTACTCGTGTTTCTCAGGTCGGTTAATCAATTACTCAAAATCCTCAATTTATTTTAGTAAGGGTTGTTCCGTGTACAACAAATGGAATTCTATATAAAAATTGGGAGTAAAAGAGATGGGTGTGGATAAAAAATATCTTTGAACTTTTCTTCTCAAATCAAATTGTAGTATCAATACTTCTGAGCCACTGACTTCCAAGTTTGGTACCAAATTACATGGTTGGAGAACTTGTTTTGCCAATAAAGCTGGTAAAAACTGTTTTATCTAAGAGTGTCCTATCCTCTATCCCTAATTATAGCATGGGCAACTATATTCTTTCTAAAGGGTCGTTAAACAAGATTTATCAAGTTCAATGATCCTTCTGGTGGGGTCACGATATTTACATCATTAAATGGGAAAAGATAGAGAGAGCTGAGGAAGATGGTGGACTTGGAATTCGTAATATGAAATCAGTAAATTTGTCTTTAGTCCATAAACTAGTTTGAAAAGACGAGGGTATCAAAATATGCCTTAATCAACTTGAATCTCTTGTGATCAATCACACACGGAACGGAGTCTATTAACGTTGGATTATCACAAGTCTTTAGATCTACAAACAGTCTAAAGATCCCCGTCGAAACTTCGATCTAGTTTAAATGATCTTATATCAGAAGAGAAGATTCTCGAGCATAAACTAACTAAGTGCAATCAAAGTTCAACGACCGTTAGTCAATTAAATCAAATACACGACCAACGCAAAAGACATGGACATGCATACTGTAATATAAAACTTCCAGAAGAACTACGTTTGCCCGAACAGAACAGGTTTCTTTTATATTTCCCCACTCTCTGTAAACACAACATCCAGTACGTGTTACAACATGACCCAAGGTTGTACACGGTAGTTTTCAGAGTTTGTTCTCTTTGGTAATATTAGTGAATTAGGAAATCATAACCAATTAGGAAACGCTTTATCTTTAAGCTCAAGAAACTCTTGTATATATATCGAGTCGTTTATGTATAATAACATTGTACAGTTAAATCAATAATAGTGGATTCTGTTAAAGGCTATTCTTCTCTTCTTTAGTTAAACCTAAGTTTCAGTAAACTTGTCTCTCTCAATATGGGTAAGGAGAAGGTTCACATCAACATTGTTGTCATTGGACATGCCGACTCTGGAAAATCGACCACCACTGGTCACTTGATCTACAAGCTTGGAGGTATTGACAAGCGTGTGATCGAGAGGTTCGAGAAAGAGGCTGCTGAGATTAACAAGAGGTCATTCAAGTACGCATGGGTTCTTGACAAGCTTAAGGCTGAACGTGAGCGTGGTATTACCATTGATATTGCCTTGTGGAAGTTTGAGACCACCAAGTACTACTGCACAGTTATTGATGCTCCAGGACATCGTGACTTTATTAAGAACATGATTACTGGTACCTCGCAGGCCGATGGTGCCGTCCTTATTATCGACTCCACCACTGGAGGTTTGGAGGCTGGTATCTCTAAGGATGGCCAGACTCGTGAGCATGCTCTTCTTGCTTTCACCCTTGGTGTCAAGCAGATGATCTGTTGTTGTAACAAGATGGATGCCACCACTCCCAAGTACTCAAAGGGTAGTACGAAGAAATTGTAAAGGAAGTCTCTTCATACTTGAAGAAGGTTGGATACAACCCAGACAAAATTGCCTTCGTCCCCACTGGTTTCGAGGGAGACAACATGATTGACAGGTCCACCAACCTCGACTGGTACAAGGGACCAACTCTTCTCGAGGCTCTTGACAATATCTCTGAGCCAAAAAGGCCCTCAGACAAGCCCCTCCGTCTCCCAATTCAGGGTGTTTACAAGATTGGAGGTATTGGAACTGTGCCAGTGGGACGTGTTGAAACTGGATTCATCAAGCCTGGAATGGTTGTCACTTTTGGACCCACTGGGTTGACTACTGAAGTTAAGTCTGTGGAGATGCACCACGAGGCTCTCCAAGAAGCTCTTCCAGGTGACAATGTTGGTTTCAGCGTTAAGAATGTTGCTGTGAAGGATATCAAGCGTGGTTACGTGGCTTCCAACTCCAAGGATGACCCTGCCAGGGAAGCAGCCAGCTTCACTTCACAGGTCATCATCATTAACCACGCCGGTCATATTGGTAATGGTTATACCCCAGTCCTTGACTGTCACACTTCTCACATTGCTGTTCAGTTTGCGGAAATCCTCTACAAGATAGATAGGCGATCTGGAAGGGAGCTTGAGAAGGAGCCTAAGTTTTTGAAGAATGGTGATGCTGGTATTGTTACGATGATTCCAACGAAGCCCATGGTTGTGGAGACCTTCTCTAAGTACCCACCTCTTGGACGATTCGCTGTCAGGGACATGAGGCAGACAGTTGCTGTTGATATTATCAAGGTAGTTGAGCTAAAATGCCCACCAGGTACCAGGGTCACCAAGAGATGAAGTATGCGCTTGGGTAGAGGTATGATGTTGAGAACAGTCGTAGGAAGGAACTGTCTTTTTTCCATTTGTAGGAGAATGTTTATATATAATCGTTGTTTGTGGTCTGCTTTGATCTATTGTCATTGCAGTCTTCTCGCTTGTTTTGTATTCGTTTTGTCAGGCATTCAATTGCAAACTTGGGTGCTTGACAGGCGGTGGCAAGATGTTTTAGGTTTCAATTTAAGTGTCTTTTAGAACATATTATGTTTTGTGCTTCTGATTTATCAGTTAAATGTTTGATTTTCCTTTTTTCATTCTAATCAAACAGTTGATAAATTTGGCTGATTTGGCTTTCGATTTTATATGATAAAATCTGCAGACATTGCAGTCTTCTCGCTTGTTTTTTCTTCGTTTTGTCAGGCATTCAATTGCGAAACTTGGGTGGTTGACACTTGACAGGCGGTAGCAAGATGTTTAGGGTTTCAGTTTAAGTGTCCTTTAGAACATATTATGGTTTTGGGCTTCTGATTTTTCAAGGAATATCTGGATATACGTGGCGGCAACAACGGAAAAAATATCTGGATATATCTTTATTCTTGGCGGCAACAACGGCAAAAATTCTGTAAACTTGTATGGGAAACCTTAAAAATACTGATTTTGGTAGAGGTTTCCATCTAAATTTTCATCTTCAGTCTAGAATACAAACTTTTGTTTTAATTTGATAACTGAAGACTAAAGTCGCACAAACTACACATCTCACACCATTTTCTCTTTTAGATTAAATATCTCACACCTAATTTAAAATAGATTAAAAAAATAATCTTCAAGATTAATCACGAACACAAACCAACATTGAAAAAATCCACCAAAACTAAACTGTCAATAGGGGGAAGAAAGAGCAGGCGATGGAAAAAGACCGAGCAGAAAACGAAAAAACAGCTCCTGGAACGATTGATGCAATGGCAAAAAAAAAAAAAAAATTAAAAAAAATCCAAAGCCAAACCAATGACTGCAGGTATATATATTTGAGCGATCTCACTTTTCTGGCCGTTAGTTTTTTATTCAAGGTCACAATTAGCCATTAGCATTAGCTGTCATGTCATACTTGAATTCCAACTAGATCATTTTTTTTTTGTCCTAGAAAATGTTAGACTGCATTCACATCATATCCAGAAAATGAATTATGAGGTTTTAGGTCCCAGTACTTGGATCATTCACAAGCATCTGAAAGAGCCTACTCTATCAGCAGCGCCGGAACTGGAATTTCAAGTTGGAGTACGGACTAACGAGCTTCATCTCTTCATTTTTACGCTAAGATTATGACATTGATCCTCAAGAGACATACGGAAAACGGAAACACAAGTTAATAAAATCATTGGATCAAATTGGTAAATAGATTCCAAAATAAATTGAACAAAGAATCACATTCATACTCTCTTATTTGATTACGAAATTCCTCAATACATGTAATTAATTAATATGTAGTAGAAAGGTGTTTAATTTGGGCATTTTTTAGCGCAGTAAGAATTAACACAATGTTCAACTTGATCTCCGCGAGGATTCTGAGGACTGCTATTGTTGATGCAGTTTGCGGTAGCACAACCAAGCTTGCAGTAGTGACCACCAACAGACTCAATCTTGTACGAATGAGCCCCTCCGGATAAACATTTCTTCAAACAAGTAAATGGGCATTCAAGCATATGCAAGTCAGGATGAGTAACAGCACATGTCATCAAACATCCTACAAAGCAGTCCTTGTTGAATGCAGAACTCTTCCCGACGAAA
>NW_020652532.1:0-430 GCF_003573695.1 Papaver somniferum | reverse complement strand
TGAATGTGTTGATAGCAGACTGAAGGCTAGGAAACCTGGAATTTTGTGCAAGATAGATATGGAGAAAGCTTTTGATAATGTCAACTGGCAAGCTTTTTTTACGATCTTGCAAAAGCATGACATTGGCGATAGATGGATCAATTGGATTAAATGATGTGTAACTACTACTCATTTATCTGTTCTTGTGAATGGTGGTTCTACCGAAAAATTTAAACCAAGCAAGGGTTTAAGGAATGGGGATTCTTTATCTCGGTATCTTTTTCTTTTGGTGGTAGAAATCCTCTCGAAACTCATTAATGATGCGGTGGCGAGAGGACAGTTATCTGGTTTTCAAGTGGTGGAACATGGTTCTATTATATCTCACCTTAAATTTGTGGATGATACTTTTGATATTTATTGATGCGACGGTGGAGAAAGTTAGACGTTTATT
>NW_020652531.1:0-2511 GCF_003573695.1 Papaver somniferum | reverse complement strand
TCTTCTCCCACGTTCAAATTATTTTTGGCGGGAAAGTGCTTGTGAAAGACCGAGAATTTCAGTGAAGATATTGGTCGTGTTTAAGGGAGATTAAATAGATGGATTTGACTCAGAAGATCCTGTTTTGACTAAATAGGATTGGTAACGAGTTTAGAATCATCCAACTTGGGCTACGTCGTCGGATCAAAGAAAACATGGCAACACGTTTTCAAGATAGGGAAACTCGGGATTTCCTTTGATTTATTCGTCGGAGATGCGTGAAGAGATTATCCTGTCACGAGTTAGAATTAATCTATTTCGAGAAATATGCATGTTGGAATACGTCAACACTAAACAGACGCGTGATGAACTAAAACAGGGAACAAATATATTTTCGTTTCACTCACTGTTGGTGTTACCGTGGGAAAGATGCGTGCAGTAAAGGAGAATACTGACTGACAATTTTACAGTATTGATGGGGAGATACTTTACAACTCATTCATGCGTGCAGAAAAGAAAAAAATAGGAAATTATTCCCGAGAATAATATTCCTTCACTGTGAAGATTTTGAGGAGTAATTTGTGATATTTGGAGGTGTTGTTGGGTTATAAGTAGCTTCTGAGATGAAGAGTGAGGGGAAGAAATAGAGCGTATAACATGAAGTTGCAGATCTTGTCTCTGCTGCTGCCATTGAAGGAGAGAACGAAGAACATAAGACGCCAAAGAACAGTCGTTCATCAACAATGACAACGACACATACTGAAGCGTTGTATTTGCTACAGTGACAGTGGCATTTCATTTATCGTTCTTTGTAACCGTTTATTTTGCAACACCCTTATACCATTGCAAATCTCTGTTTTCTACTATTTTTCCAATAAAAACACCATTTGAGCTATGAGTTATCTTTTTGAGTGTGTTTTCATCATGAGAAGCTAGACCCCATCGTTGGGACGACGGACGATGCTGAATTTCATCATCTGGTAAATTTAATTAATTCCTTATTTACTTTTTGCACCGATTATAAATGATTTATGATTTATATTAATCAATTGTTATCTTGTTTGATAGTGTATGCTTAGTCTTAGGTGTTTTTAATACACTATGCTTGTAATTTACAATTGATGTTTTACGAAATCTATTTTGGCAAAGAATAGAGTTAATATATCTTGTGCTTGGAGCTATAATTGCCTAGGATTTATTTCTGAACCACTTGAATATGAAAAACAGTGAAATCCCTAGTCTCGGTGAATTCTTCATCTCGTGACATATTTTTTATATAATTTCTTATTTTTATATTTAAGCCTAGAATCAATCTCAACAAAGTCCGACTGAACGATAACTCTACTTACCACTTTAAAACAACATCAGCAGGTAAACACCCTAAACCTTATAAGTTTGTGTTTGTCCGATCCTCAAAAGTCGATCCCTATGGGAAATCTTTTTGGCTTGCTTATGTCATCTGTAACGCACACCATAGCTCCTTAAAAACTGTTCAAATATTATTACTCTTTAGACATACGGTCTTTTATAATAATCTTATACCATCTAGTATACCTTCGAATCTAGATGATGTGAAACAGTCTAAAGGAAAAATTAAAAAACCTTCTAAGAAGAAATTTCAAAGGAAACATGATCAACGCGCAAATGTATGGACCCTCACAAGAATTACTCTTAATCTCTTTTAGGAATACTATCATATCAATTGACAAGGATCTTTTTAGAGCGTTTAAAATTTTTTTGAAATTCTTAGAAAAGCTTAATTCCATAAAAGAGTTGAATCGTTTTGATAAAAGTTTTATACCGGTCAAATCATGTTCTAATGATATACAAACTGTTCCAACCACCAACTCACTTGAAGTTGATAAAAAGATTTCCTGTAAGGTTGTGTCATAAGAAAAAAATCTCAACGAATTATGAGTTTTATCATTATGATTTTACTCCTAATTCTGGCCACAAGTGTCAACCAAAGAATTTGCATGAGAAATTCTCTGCATTCTACACCACCTAATTTCAGGAATGACGTCACCCCATTTGTATATAACTTGAAATGGGGCAAGTAACTGATTGACTTTGTGTGTGAATTGTTTTTTCTATTTTTCGTGTGACAAAAGCTTTTCAAAAGGGTTTGCGCAGGTATTCTTTCTTCATACTGGTATTGGTATCCCATTACGTGTACCTCTAAAAATCCTACATTCCTTATGTGGGTCGCGGTTCGTGAAGGGTCCAAGCCCAACTATGGGTATAAAAGAAGTACGGGTACGCACCCTCCTTCCTCCCTCATCTGTCCGCGTTCGTGAACTTTTAGGGTTCAATATTTCTCCATTAAAGCTTGTTGGAGAACAACTTGGGAAGGGATTTCTCAAAATAAAAGTCAAGTAAGTAATCTCTTGCCCACTCCCTTATTTCCTTCTAGAATCATGAAGAATGTTAAGGGTTCAAAAGGTTTTTCAAATAACCTAGGTTCTTCATCCTCCTCAATGAATCTTCCTATTGAACAAAATTCTATTAGGATTAGATTTGTGGATGAATCCT
>NW_020652530.1:0-500 GCF_003573695.1 Papaver somniferum | reverse complement strand
GTACGCGTACTGGCGGAACTTTTTCACTCGAAAAAGTCTGCTGAGTTTGGAAACTAAAACCAACTCAAAATCCGGTAGCTAAGGTACGCATACCCGTACGCGTACCCAAGCTAGTTATTTCTCAAATCGGTAGTTCATGAACTTAAAACAATAAATCGGTAGTTCACAATTGCCCATGTGTGGGTATAAAAGAAGTTTGGAGTACGCGTACTTTCTTCCTCCCCAAACAGTCCGCGTACGTGAACTATTCTAGGGTTCATGTTTTCTCTCCATTAAAGCTTGTTGAAGAACAATTATGAAGAGATTCTTCAAGATAAAAAGTCAAGTAAGTAATATCTTGCTCATTCACTTATTTCCTTCTAGAATCATGAAGAATGTTAAGGGTTCAAAAGGTTTTTCATACAACCTAGGATCTTCATCCTCATCAATTGATCTTCCTGTTGATCAGAATTCTATTATGATTAGATTTGTGGATGAATCCTGTAGCAAAGTATTTGAAA
>NW_020652529.1:0-442 GCF_003573695.1 Papaver somniferum | reverse complement strand
GAAAAGTGTAGGTAACGGTTCACGCTTTGTTTCCGTTAAAATGAACCGAAATATTTTGTGGATTTTTATATGTGATATTGTTCTATGATCTGTAAGCTTTCTAACGAGGCATCATTTGTCAAGTTCTGACCTGAATTTAAGGTCTGAAAAGCAAAAACCAATTTTTGCCGAAAAGCGTAAGTAGCGATCCACGCTTTGTTTCCGTTAAAATAAACCGAAATATTTTTTGGCTTTTTATATGTGATACTGTTCTATGATCTTTAAGCTTTCTAAAGAACCATCATTCGTCCAGTTCTGACCTGAATTTAAGGTCTGAAAAGCAAAAATCAATTTTTTCCGAAAAGCGTAGGTAGCGGTCCACGCTTTGTTTCCGTTAAAATGAACCGAAATATTTTGTGGATTTTTATATGTGATATTGTTCTATGATCTGTAAGCTTTCTAA
>NW_020652528.1:0-261 GCF_003573695.1 Papaver somniferum | reverse complement strand
GAATTTAAGGTCTGAAAAGCAAAAACCAATTTTTGCCGAAAAGCGTAGGTAGCGGTTCACGCTTTGTTTCCGTTAAAATTAACCGAAATATTTTTTGGATTTTTATATGTGATATTGTTCTATAATCTGTAAGCTTCTAATGAACCATCATTCGTCCAGTTCTGACCTGAATTTAAGGTCTGAAAAGCAAAAACCAATTTTTGCCGAAATGCGTAGGTAGCGGTTCACGCTTTGTTTCCGTTACCGAAATATTTTGTGGAT
>NW_020652527.1:0-770 GCF_003573695.1 Papaver somniferum | reverse complement strand
TAGAAAATCCTATGCCGTTCCGGGTGGCCTACGATTATATCCAGCGTCCAAATCATTGGATATGCCCGTCTCAATTCGGGAGTGTCTATACAAAATTTACCTGTTTATGGCTAAAAAACTTGCCTCCTTTAATGCCTACTTTATATTATCCTCGTTGTTCAACAAAGTCATTAGTTTATTCTACAAAAGGCTCAAAGTCCAGATCAAAAACGGATATTGTTATTGCCAATGCTATGGCAGATCAATGGAATTTTTAATGATATCATAACCGCAAAGGCAAAAAATCCCCCCCGGAGGGTCGCCAAGCATTTGAACAGAAAAACTCTTGCCGAACTTATCGTTTAAGCTTTATTAAGGCAAAATATAGATATTATCAAGGCAAGGTAAACTCAAAAATTTTGTTTTTCCGTTTTCTAATTGGTTTATCTTAAGGTTTATTGCTCGACTTTTTACTCTACTAAAATTGCACTAAAAAAAATCTGCTACTACTTTACTCTTTATGGCACAATATTTTCAACGTTGGCTTTTATATGGTTGAAAGTTTAAAAATGGCGCAAATAAGGAATAATACTGTTGTTATTTATCAACCGGTAAGGCGTCGTAAATTGATAAGTGCGGAATTGTTGGCGTTAAAAAGAGAAAGAAAGGCTAAAATGTTGGCTTTAAGAAAAGAAGCTTATTCAGGGTTGGTAAAAAATGGCACTAAAAAAAGGCTGGCAAAAGCGGTGAATTTATTAGTAGCTAGTTCTATTCAAAGAGAGGTTTTCTGT
>NW_020652526.1:85690-107702 GCF_003573695.1 Papaver somniferum | reverse complement strand
AAAAAAAAACTCAAGTTAAAGGTTCGACATACAAAATAACGAACCTGTCGAACCATTTTAAATAATAATTTTGGATAATAAACTAAGTACATAATCATACGAACCTGACATACATAGACATCCTAGAAAATTAATCATAAGCTTCGGCTGGTAATTGAGATAAACATATCAGCCGCACTATTCTTAAGCACCTTCAGAGTGACGAACTGAATGAAGTTCGTCAGATAATTCGTCTCAATTATAAGCCGAACTTTACTCTTTAACCGCAAAAAACTAGGTTTTTTTTATGATTAAACCTATTCTATTAATCAAAAAAATCTAAATAAAAGATGGCTTTGTAGAAAATAAATTCTTATTCTCATTTCAGGAGTCGATTTTTCACTCGGTTGAATTTCCGATTGAATTTCAGTTTTAACACCTCAACTTCTTCTTGTTCTTCAATTGACGGATTAGAAGAAAACTTTAATTAGAATTTTTCCAAAAAATAAGAAAAAGCTGATTTTTTTTTTAGTTTAGGTTACAGGGTATTTAAGTAATTTTATCACAGATAGGACACCCGTTATACGCATACCTAGATGGTATCATCATTAGTATGCCTCACAACATTTGAATATTCCCATTTCTTCTTATTTTTCCCAGAGCCCAATTAGAAGGGGAAAATGCCCAATACTTTTGTGTAAAAGCCCATCCGGATCACCATCCCCGAAGGAGGAACCTTCGCTCTCGATAGTCGATATCAGATTTATTTATTTATGGTAAGTTCTTGATATTAGTACCAAAAAAAAAGGAAACTATCAATACCTCCTAATTCGACTAGAACTCCGGTTTCTAAATGATTGTATAAATTTAGGTCTAGGGTATGATGTGCTTATAGTCATTATCACAGAAAAATTCTTAAAATCTTAGCAAAAGGTGTGGAGTGGTGAGGTTAAGAGAAGAAAAAATTTCCAGAGAGTTCAAGAAAAGTAGACGATATGCATAGAAATTTCATCATCTTCTTTCCCATGTTTATCAGTTCCCATAACACTCTCAATTATTTCTTCGTCAATCAATAATTGTGTAACTTCATTTTCTTCCAGATATTTAGGACATCTTGACATTATGATAATCTAACTTTTCGATCAAATTTTGCAAGTCTTGAGTGATATCACCGTCTAACTTTTCATCCGAACTTTTTAAACCTATGTTATATGTTTATGGAAGTTAAATATATCTATAAGTTAATAAGATATTAATTAATATATAAATTAATGTATCGTTTAATTAATATCTCTCTTAATTAGTAAATTCTGATGGTCCTAACACATTAATTTTTATAGAGTTTCTACTGTAATGATAATGATTAATTAATAATGTTAATGATTGATTAAATTAAGTTGTTATTGTTATATTAGTTGAAAAATCAGATTTCTGTGAAAGAGTTGGGGTTTTTGAGAGGAAGAAGAAGTGAAAAAAAGCCTAGATTTTTTAGATTATTGTAACTCCAGATGGGTGATTCAAATGACGAAGGAAAATCTTCATCTCGTAAATATAATATAATGCATAAGTGTACTTCTAGATTATGTTTAATGCCTTTTTATAAGTTGAATTCCTCAAAAAATTGTTTTTTCGCATGCAAGTTCGACTAACCAGAGAGAGGTTCGACTTATAATTATCAGTCGAACCTACTTGTGATGAATATTTTGGCTATTAGTTACTAGCTGAATCTAAGTGGTATAATACATAGATGAACAGTTTGGCTCATTTGAAACGTAATACTTGTCGGTCGAGCTTCTATTTTGAGAAAAAACTCAAATTAAAGGTTCGACATATACAATACACAACGAATCAGGCGAACCATTTTAAATAACAAGTTCGCCTTACAAACTAAGTATATAAACAGATGATACTGACATACATATATATCCTTGAAAATTAGTCATAAGGTTCGGCTAATAAATTAATTTTCGAATCAGCCGAAACTGAAAACTAATACAACTTTTACCTTATTGTATGGTTTGGATGATTCTAAAATTTGTGTTGTTACCCGTACCGGACTCTGATTCACTTCTCTCTCTCTCTCCCACTCCTCTTCTCTGCTGCTGCCGTTTATGAATGTTAGACCTAAGGTTTCCGAAGATGTTTCGTGGTTTACAGGTATGTTATGTAATCTTCTCTCCAATTCTTCTTTGTTTTTGTTTTGTTTCTCAACTGAATCATGAAGATTTGATTGATTTCATGATGTTTTCACCTTTTTTTTTTTTCCGATTTTGGTAGTTCGATTTCATGATGTTCTCTTGTTTTTCACGTGTTGCTGATTTTTAGACTATGAATCAACAGTATATATTTGGTATATTGAAATATACTGCTCTAATTTTGTTGTTTTTTTATAGTTTTGGAGATTTTTCTTGTTTGATCCAGAAGTACATACATGGAATGCTCAAATAAAAGTGTTTCGATTCTATTTTTCATAGATTCGTTACTTGTTTTTCACATGCAGCTGAATTTTAGATTATGAATCAACAATACATATATGGTGTACTGAAAAATTATGCTTTAATTTTGTTATTTTTATAGTTTTGGATATTTTTCTTCTTCGATCTAGAAGCATATATATGGAATACTGAAAAAAAAAAGTGTTTCGATTCTGTTTGTTATAGATTCATTACTTGGTTTTCACATGCAGCTGATTTTAGTTTCATTTTGGTTGTTTTTGATATGCTTTTGAGTTGCTTTTGTATATTAATCATCGGTACGTATATGATATACTGGTGGATTTTGATGAAACAAGTTCGGATCTAAATAAAAAATCATGTTTTATGTTTATTTCATTAGTAGATCTGATATTTATATGGTTTTTGGTTCGTTTTTCAGTTTTATTTTTTGTATTAACCATCAATACATATATGACGTACTGTTTTCTTTTTGTGTTTACTATGAATCTATAGGTTTTCTCTTATTTTTTTGGTTTGATCCAGGAGTACATATATGGAATACTGAAGTATGTGCTTTGATTCGGTTATATTCATGGCTTCATCACTTCTTGACATGCAATTGAGTTTTTAGTTTATGAATCCGCAGTACGTATATGTCGTACTGATAAAAACTTCTTTTGATTATGTTTTATTCATAGTTTTGCCACTTTATTTTGGTTTGATCCATGAGTACGTATGCGAAATTCTGAAATAGATGCTAGTTCTGTTGTTGTGTTTTAATATTGTTATATTTTGGTCACATTTACAGATTTAATATGTCCAACGGATACATACTCTATATGTAAGCAGTGCGACAAATATATACTCAGATTTGTAAGCATCGTAGCAGATATGTACTCAGATTTGTAAGCAGTGTAGCAGATATGTACTCAAATTTTTAAGCAGTGTGGCAGATATGTACTCAAATTTGTAAACAGTATAGCATATATGTACTCAAATTTGTGGTCCTTTATATGTTTTAATTAAATTTGGACCTGCAGATAAAATAAAATTCCGATTTGGTAGAAGTATGTTATTTCACACGTATTTAAACAGTAGGGTATATTAGTCATTTCCATGTTTTCAAAGAACTTTGGACCCTAGAATAAGGGTAAAATCCGGTTGGACCCTACTATAAATAACCTTATGGGCTTAGTACCAAACAAGAAATTTTCCATTTCCCAGAGCCCAGTTAGAAGGAAAAAGAGCCCAATACGTACTTTTGTATACAAGCCCATCCGGATCATCAACCCAAGGAGGAACCTTGGCTCTCAATATCAGTACCAAAAAAAGGAAACTAGCTCAATATCAATACCTCCTAATTCGACTAGAACTCCAGTTTCTAAATGTTGTATAAATTTAGGTCTAAGGTATGATGTGCTTATAGTCATTATCACAGAAAAATTCTTAAAATCTTAGCAAAAGGTGTGGAGAGGTGAGGTTAAGAGCAGAAAAAAGTTCCAGAGAGTTGAAGAAAAGAAGACGATACGCATAGAAAAAATTAAAGAAAACAAATTTTGAGGATCAATTATGGCTCCAATCAAGTTGGTGATTAAGTTGAATGGTCGACCAATTTGTAAGCGAAAATTAGAGATTGAAGATCATAATGGGCTACAAGAGGAGAAATCATCTAAAAAGGTACGTCTTCTTGATTCTGGAAACAAGGTTTATGTGATTAAGATGAATGGTCGGCCAATTTGTAAGCGAAAATTAGAGATTGAAGATCGTAATGGGATACAAGAAGAGAAATCACCGAAAAAGGTACGTCTTCTTAATTCTGAAAACAATGTTGATGATTTGCTGTTAGGGTTGAAAAAGAATAGGAAGAGAGATTTATATAACCAAAAAGAGAATTATCGATTACTGTTACGTAATAAACTGTGTGGAATAATGTTCAGGAGAAGTTTGTTGCGTCGGGAAAAACTTTGTTTAGTTCTTGATTTAGATCATACATTACTTCACTCGGTTAAGATTTCGGATGTGTCGTTGGATGAACAGGACTATCTCAATAGTAAATCAGGGTTAATTACATGCATGAAGACTGTTGGGAGACATAGCTTATACAACCACAACGGAAGGTATACAAGGTTAAGGCCTTATGTGCGAGATTTTCTTGAACAAGTATGCCAGAAATTCGAGCTTTACGTTTATACCAAGGGAGAACGGTGGTACGCTAAAGAGGTGGTTAGATTGATTGATCCTAAAAGTGTTTATTTTAAGAACAAAGTGATTTCGAAAGATGATTCTACTGTCAGAAATCGAAAAAATCTAGACGTGGTTTTGGGAGCAAATGCAACTAACACGGTAATTATCGACGATACGGAGTCAGTCTGGAAAGAGCACAAAGATAACATAATTCGCATCAACAAATTTAATTATTTTTCATCAAGAAACGGCGGTGGATATCGGTTAAACATGGATAATGATGAGTTGGATGAAGACGACGGTGCCCTCAAAAGAATCTTAGAAGTTCTGCAGCGTGTTCATGATAAGTTCTTTGAAGAGTTCCCAGCCAAGAATGATGTTAGACCAGTGTTGAAAGCGGTGCTTAAAGAAGTTTCTGCAAATGGATTAATTTCAGTAATTTAGTTGATGTTAAATAATTTTGTAATGTAGTTTCAGTGATTTGGGCTTTCTCTTTTTTAATTTGTGCAGGATATTATCATATGGACTTCTTTGCTTCTGGGTTCTGGGGAGCTGCTACAATAGGCTTAATCCAAGGAATGCAGTATTGTTATGGTTTGTCTGCAACATCTCTCCTTATTGCAGCAACCCAACTTGTTTCCATGTCCCTTTTTTCATTCATTTGGGTTAAGCAGAAGTTCACTCTTTTCTGCATGAAAGCTCTTCTAATACTCATAATGGGTTCTATACTTCTCAGATCTTAGTGCTTGATTTCTTTCATAACAATTTCTACATCTGCATCTGCAGTTTTAGGATTCATTCTTTTGAGGACCCAAGTTGCTTAAGCCAGGGACAATCAAGCAATGACTTATCCTGTACTGTTGCAGCTTCAGTTTGTCTGGCCTTCCATGCTACAGTGATTTGCACAATTGATGTTTTATAAACAAGGATTTCTTTGTGAGAAAACGAGGTTATGAATGTTCGTTTCTTTCCCGAATTAGCTAGTTTTCTGTCAGTGTTGGTTATATAATGCATTAGTTAGTTGGCTACTTGATCTGTTCTGATTAATTTGCAGGCAACACACGCAGAAGCAAGTTAGTATGTATTGGAGCAAAAACATATTACTTGGTGTTGGTTTCAAATGGTGGACCTGTAAGTACTTGTTTACAAAGCAACTTTAATGTTTATCACAATTCTGGAATTTGTACAAATTTTGAACTTCGAAATAAAATGCACTTCTTCCATTTTGGGTTTAGTGCTGCAGCTTCTTTTGAGAAACCTGCACCACCAGGCTAGAATGAGATACTCCTTTCTTTATTATATATTCCTGGTAATCTTGTCTTCTGCTTAATATATCGGCTTTCAGTTATCAAAAAAAAATAAAAATCCTGGTAATTTTTTCCAATGCATGGGTTTCCGGCATTGAAAGAACTAAGAAGGAAACACTGTCCCACGCCCCGTCTGATTTGGATCAGTTACCGTTCTTTGTTGACAGCTTGAGTAACCCCTGTCTAAGATTTTATGTTTCAGTGTGCATCTTCATATATTGATCTGTTACAGCAGTAAATATCATTTTCAAGTCTCAAATAACTTCAGTTGTCTTAGAATGCAATCTTATAATCTCAGAAAAATCCAAACTTTGTAAGAACCAGTTTGATCATATACATGACTAACAAATGAGATCAGATTCAGCAGATTCCATTGTATCCTGTTAATTAGTACGAAAATATTAAGATGGATACTAATCCTCATATGAATATTTTCCAGAATTGGGGAGTAGCATCCAAGTGCTGGTTCTAGTTCTCAGTCTAATTTTCTATCATCATGACATTGGAGAGAGAAGACATACTTGGTAATTTAATGCTTGCTACAACATTGAAATTGGAGGGAGCAATTATCCGCGAGTATGACAAGCAAAGGTGCACTTCTACACATTTATGGCGCGATGGCCGTCTTACATGTTTAGGGTGCCCTAGGCGGACTAGTTTTGTGGCTTTTTATGAGTTACCAAATCTGGAGAGCTAGATATTCAGATTACGAGAAATTGGTATATCTAAAGTGATAATTTGGATTATGTTACACGGCCAAATGCGGAAGATTCATTTTTAGCACTTTTTGGTTAAGTTTTGGGTTCGAAACTTGTAATTTAGTTTAGCATAAATCTTCCCTCCCCCCACTTTAATGTCAGTAGATGAAAACGGATACCTCCAATTTGTTGAATTTTTATTTCATTATTAAACGTTAGATGAGATGACTTTAAAAGTTAGCCATCAGATCTAGACGGGAAATTTTCGTGTGAACTATTCACATGGACCACTGAATTATCGTAATATAAACGCTATGATTCTATTCTTCTGATGAGATCATATAAAATCCTTATTTTTCTTTAATCTTTAATATTACAAGAATGATACCGCCCCCAAGGACGTGCTTTGCACGTGCACTTAACTTGTTATCGTTAATGAGTTATTTCAAAAAATTTAAAACTCAGTGACAGCTATAGCTGTTATGAAATATTTAGCAACAAACTGTAACACAATTGTCCGTAATTTAAATAAGTGTGATAAAACAATTTAGTAACATTTAAAAATGTCATCGATCGACCATAATAATAGAAATAAATAAAATAAAAGGGTCCACAATAATTTGGAGTCCTAGGCAGCCGCCTAGTCTGCCTTGCCCTTAAGACGATCCTTTATGGCGCTTTTAGTTTTTCCTATAGGTTTCAATGTTGTAACTACATAGTGCTTATGATGTTTGTGGGTTAACTTAAATGAAGGTTCGGCATGTATATCGGATCAGTATTATGACGTTCAACCAATTTAAACGGTCCAGATCTAACCTGGATCGACCGATAGGATTTTAGAATGGATACCAGTCGCCACTCTCCTATAAGGACTGATCGGCCAGCCTCAGACACACGCGAACGACTTATACCAGCTCTCTGAAAATGGTCGGTCACGCTCTTTTTAAGACGTTCAACTCGCGGCTAATTTGGACGAGCACTAAAACAACGATGCTTCCTGCACATCGATTATTTTTAGTAGCTTGTTTAAAAGCGATGCTTCATGTGCATCAATTATAAACGATGCTTTATAAATATTGATTCCACAAATAATTTTATTATTTCACCTAAAAGAGCCATATGCTACTTTAAGCAACGAGTCTCATGACTTGACGCATTCAGCATCCTGTTGTATATATTTTTCTACAAAATACTTGAGACATCAAACATGTCACAAAATGGGGAATGATTACTGGGGTATGGTCTGGTGGTTTACGTCGTGGGGCGTGCAACGCGACCATACGAGAAAGTGGAAAGAAAGGACAGACGGTTAACAGCAATGAGGGAGTAGTGGGTGAAGGGGTGACCGGTCTTCCCATATAATGGAAACTTGATGGTCACCACCTTTTTCACAAACCTACTTCTCCACTACTTAACTGCCTCCACTTCCTACGAGATCAGGGATTCGCTCAATGACTTGTATAAATAGGTTTTTCAACCTATTTTCGACAACAAGTGTGATCAACACAAGTATCCAGAAAACACCGAGAACTGATAGCTTACATTCTGCAAGCCAGTTACACGTTCTGATACAAGTCATAAAACAACCACACCTTCATAATTCAACATTTTGATCTCAAACACTTTCTTCGCTTCCCTCCTTAAGATCAACCCTTTCTCCTTCACTTTGTGACCGAATTGAATCTGGAACGGCCATTTTTTGGTTTAGGCCGGAGTCTTACAGATTGATCTCTCAAAACTAAAAATACTCCTGTGCAGTATATTTGTTTAGGGTTTGAATTCGTTTCTCATCAACACGCCCAAATTTACCAAAAACAACAGAATTAGTTTTTACCCCAAAACAACTGGCGACCAAAGTGGGAGATTAATCTCTCGGTTTCAAAATTAATTTCTCAATTTTCATTTCAATCTTCCCAATTTCAAGATGGTGGATCTTGGGTCTGGATCAGCAACAAACCTCGATGTCACTGGCGCTGATAACACCCCTGGTATCAACATTCCTGCCAGTGACACCAATATATCGCCTACCAGCACGATCAACACATCTCGTGGCGCTGCAACTTCTACCGCCAACACCAGCGGTGTAGGAAACATCCTCTCCTGCGTGACACCTCCTATCACCAGAGCCAGAGCCACTGTCGCAATCTCCAACGTTTCTTCAAGCATAATTCCCCTAGCCGTTACTAGAGATACTGCCACTCCTCCATCAAGACGAGAGCCTGGAGGAACCAGAGGAAGCCAACCCCCTATTACCATTGTTGATTTGATGGAAATACAAGAAGTTATCGCTAAAGCCCATACGAACATGGATACAAATCAGAAAGAGGTACTTACTGATAGACACATTTTTGTGTCTAATTTGTCCTCAATGTCAGTATTGTTGGAACTCTATTTTTGTACTAATATTGTGTTTTTATGTATTATTAGGAAATAAACATTTTTGGAAAATTTGGCTCGAAAAGTTGATTTTGGCACCCGGAGGACAAGTGTTATTCGGACTCTTGCTTTTGGATAAGGGGTAACCTAATTACTAAGGGGCACCACCAGGACACCTTCTTCTCAAATTCAAATAAACTTTTTGGCGGGAAAATTGGTTCATCAACTGGCAGAATTTCAATCGACAAAATGAAGGTGTTGTGGTGCGATTCAATGGCTCAAACTTGGTAGGAAGATGTGATATAGCTTAAGGAACACATTTTGGGCATCGAATTCGATCTTAATTGGCTGGAAAATTCGTGATGATTCACACACCCAAAACAGAGCACGTGTACTGTAACACGAGCAAAATTGAAGTTCTTGTGTGCATGGAGGAGTTCTACTAGCGTTGAAAGAGTGTTGAGACGTGGAGAAGGATAACTAGAGCGTGCAGGATCAAATCTAACGTGTGTAGAAGCCAAAAATGGAAATTATTGTTAAATATGGGCAGCAAAGAATAATCGAATCAAATAGAAAATATACGCAATCAATGGTCGGATTTCTTGCTCCAAAACACTATAAATACAAGTATAGGTCATTGGGAAGAGGCTGTCGAGAGTTTGGGGAGGTTTGGAGGCGAGCAGAGAGGCGCAGGAGGAGTTGCAGAGAAGTTACCTGCTGCTGCTGCTGCTGCCATTAACACGCCTGAAGAACACGAAGAACGGACTCGCAGAAGCAGTCGTTTATCAACAGAAACATCGACTGTCTATTGTGGGTCGTAGTTCTTCAACGACAACAGCAACTCAGCTCTGTCGTTGATTCCGGACGTCTTCTGTGGGTCGCAGATTTCTGTTTTACATCAATTTCTTGTATTTCTCTTCATTGTAAAACACTTTTGAGCATCAATGAAATATTTTGAGAGCATTTTTACTATGATGAGTTAAACCCAAACACTGGGGCGACGGAGGAGGCCGAGCTTCATAAATGGGTAATTTTATTAATTCTTTTTAAGACTTTTGCATTAAAAATTAATTGAAATATGATTTGATTAAATTGGGTGTTATTTGATTAGATGGGTCATGCTTAGCTTAGGTGATTTGATGTTCCATGCTTAACATTTACAACCAATGTTTTGAGAATCGACTTTGGCAAAATAAGAGTCCATATATGTTTTGAGCTATTATTGTTGAGAATAAATCATTAAGCCTTATGTTATGAAGATTGGCCGAATCATTAGTCCCAGTACCTCTCTACCAATTTGTCAATATTTGTATATATATTTTTAAATCTAAAAATCCATTACCTTCACAAGTTCGAGTTTGAACGATACCCCTTATCATCATTACTACAACCACAAAAAAACATTTTATCAAAATGGCGCCGCCGACGCGGAATTGTGCTTAGGTAGAATTTTTAGGTTTTTTTTTTTTTTATTATTTGTTCCTTTTTACTTTGTCTTTTTGTCTTTGATTTACAGGTTCGAAGTGGAGCACTAAGGACTTGGAGAGGAAAAAGCTTAAAGCGAAAAGCGAAAAGAGAAGAAAAAAGGACAATTTTAGGATTTAATTTTTAATTTTTAATTTTTTTTAGAGTGTGTGAGGAAAACTGTAATTTTTTATTTATTTATTTTGGACTTTGGACTTTAAACAATTGGACTTTATTTTTTTAACCCTACGGAAGGGTATTATTAAAAAAAAAATTATTATATAAACTGTGTGCAGGGAAGGACGACGATTACTATATCGTCTCGGCCCCTCGGGTTCGCACACGGCATAGGAGTCGTGGCCCGAGTCGACGACAACGGTTCATCGCCCGTCTGGTACGGGAGGTAAGTCCAATCGAAACACCCGCGAATCTCCTGCAAGTGGGTTACTGTCTGCCTTAAGGTGATAATTGTTTGAGGACGAACCGGACTGTCTTTATTTTCCTAGTAAAGGGCAAGGCCTGGCCTAAACAAGATAAGGGTTCAGATTTCATCACCGTTCTCTTCTTGCCCGCCTTAGGAAAACGAAACCGAACGCGAACCTAAGCTTAAAATTTGGAATAGAACGAGACCGATAGGGTAACGAGCTTAATAGGAAACTCGTTCGAAAAATATTGGTTGCTCTTTAAGCACACTCCAAAGTTCATGATGGTTTCTGTGAGTTGAATGCGTGACTGCGCCGCCTTGTGATAGCGGTGAGGCCTTGGGTATCAAAGCTCTACTAAGCTTCCCTCGCCTCTATTCAACTTACTTTGACTCAGATTGATTCCAGAGGGGTTTGCTCAAATTGCAACGAATTCCCTTTCGAAAGATAGAAGCTGGTCTAGAAACAATCTAAGTGGAGCCATCATGCTTTTTGTTTGCTAGAAATCTTTAGGTTTGTTTTGGTGGAGTCGAGTCGGCCTTGTTTGTGATTGTGTAGAATTCCCTTGCAACTAAGAATGTCGAACTGGTATGATAGAAGCTAATACAATGAGTATCGACCTGAATTTGAATATGGACATCATCAGTTTTATGACCATGGTGGGAATAGTAGTTGGGAACGCCAACCTTTTCAAGGTTATGGTTCATACCATAGTGAGCCCAATTATTATCCACACACGAATTGGTCTTACGAGCAAGAAAATCAGGAATATTATAGTACTAGTCATGCGTTTTTGGAAAATTACTTAAAAACTAGTCCTGATTATGACATTTCTATACCTGTTCAATCTCTAGAAGAAACCTACCAACAAATTCGAAGGGAGTATGAATGTGCAGTTAGTTCAAGAGAAGAGAGTACACAACGGTCTAAGATATTCAATGAGACTTGTGAATGTATAAGTGTTACGCTCAGTGAAATTCAAGCACGTTTAGAGGCAGAAAATGAACAGTTAGCTAATGCTGCTCGAAATAATCTAAATTTCCAAAATAGTGTTTCCAATTCTACCCTTGATATCAATAGTGAATATTTGCCCAATCTAGAGGACGAGGTTAGAATAAAAGACACTACTTATTTAGATAAGGTTCAATCATCTTTGTACTATTATGATGATGAGGATAGTAGTAATGAAGAATCTGAAATATGTAGGCATAGTGATCATGAATCTATTAATCCAATTGAGCTTTATAATGATTATATTATTTCTAGTTCAAATCCAAATAATTTTTATGATTACTCACCTATTCAAAGGGACGAGGATTTGATTAGGGATACCACCGTTTTAGACGACGTAGTATTTCCTGTTTACGAAGCCGATAGTGGTTTAGAGGAACGGGTTCATTTCGAAAATACTGTTTTAGAGTCTAGCGACTTAGAAACAATAGTCTTGGAAGAAGAAGATAGACCCGTAGAGATGAGTAAAGATGCACTACCTGATAATAACTTAGAAGAATCTCTTGAATATTTTAAGAACTCTGAAGATACGGAAATTCAAGACATAATTAGAGGTCTATCTAGAGACACTGAAAACTCTAAGTTTGGGGGTGATTATCACTTCCCTAGTGCCTTACCTTTAACTCTCAGAAAGTCCCCACACTTAGGACTTGATATCTCTGCCTCGACCATTTTACAAGATTATCTTCATACACGTTTTCCCGAACCTAATGATGTCCAAAAAGTAGTTCAGTCGTTAGAAACCCATCCTCTGGTTGATGTGGTTTTCCCAGGCTATGATACCCAGATTGACTTTGTTTTCCCACCAAATAGTTTTCTTCCAACTGTGGGAACGTTTCAAATGAGTCGAATATTAAGTTCTGAGACTAAGCCTAAGTACTTTAGGTTAATGGAATCGACACATTTTCCTAAGAATGACCACTACTCTCACTGTGGTCAACTATGTAAGTCATATCTGATTGACTTAGATGATCCGCAATTATTTAGGTTATTACTTCGTGATTCTAAGTTCGTATTTGAGTTTTCACAGACTCTAAGACCTAGTGATTCGGATCCCATCTATGAAGAAACGCAGCCAATGAAAATATTCTATTTAGACCCTTTCATAGAACCTGAACCTGAACCGCAATTAGCGATAGTTTTCAGGAAACTAGGTAAGGGCATGCTATTCTTGTCCATTTTCTTGGTTCACTGCAGTTTCCTTTGGTCAGCTCTATTTGGTTTTGAAGACCCACAGTTATTTCGACTGTTACTTTATGGTTCGAGTTGACTAATCCTTTCCTAAGTCTGGCTGAAGACTTTAAACTTAGCACTTCTTGGGAGGTAACCCAATATTCTTGCGACACGGTAATATCCTTCCTTATCTCTTTTGCTTCAAGTGGTAACAGTTTCTCCTTGTTCATGCTTTTAGTTTCATCTTTAGAACATTGAGTACAATGTTAGATTTAAGTTTGGGGGTATGGGAGAAACTTTTTAGTTGCAATAAATAAACTCCAGAGCCTAGAAATTTATGCCTATTAAGGATAGCACTAACCAATCTAAGTGGATGGAAACATTTTTTTTTTAGGAGTTGAGGAACCAATCTGACTAGATGGAAACATCTATAGAGTCTATTCATAAAAGCACAGAGCTCAGGTGTTAGAAATAACATGATAGTTTCGCCATATCTCGTCGAGTCCTTTTCACGTTCTATTTTTTCTTTTATTTCAAGTGATTTGGTGGGGCACACGATTCAAGTTGTTACCTTTGCTAGGGTGAAATAGAGTGACTGAGTTACCTTTTCCAAAAAAAAAAAAAAAATTAGACCGGACCAGTTAGACCAATCGGAATAAGTATTAACACTTGGATAGCAATATGCGTGTGTTCTCCCTGTTTCCGTCGCCTAAGCAAGCGTGGAATGCAGGACCCGTGGGAACTATCGTGTAATCTGCTGACAAGAAGCATGCGCTTGGATCAAAAAGATCTATTCATGCCGTTAAGTTAAAAAAAAAAAAAAAAATGGTTATTGTTATGTGTAGTCAACTGCTGGTTCCCTTGTATTTGCCAGTTTGTTGATCTAGATTTAAGTTATTGACCACTGGTTCCCTTGTATATGCCAGTGTGTTAATATTAGTCAGACCGGTATCTCAGTCATTTAGGTTAGGTTCATCTTGGAAGAGGCCTTCAGACAGATATGGGAAACACCGTTCACTTTTCAACCATCTACATTTTTCTTTTTCCATCTTCTTAATCTTTTCATGTGATTAGTCTGACTCCGAGTATGATGTCCATCGTGAAACTATCTTAGTAGAGCTCTGTCACTTATATGAATTTTAGTATGCTTGAGGGCAAACTCGTGTACAGCAATTGGAATTTCGCATCAGGGTTCTTCCTCTTAGAATCAATAATTGTATGCCAACCAAGGAGGTTCTTTAGTGCTTTCCAAGGTTTTGCGTAGATAGCTAGGATCTGGAGTATTGGTTTTTGTGGGTACACCTCTGATAAACCCACCCGAGATTAACTCGGTCACTTTTCAAGAATAAATTTGCTCGAGGACTAGCAAATAATAAGTTTGGGGGTATTTGATAGACACATTTTTGTGTCTAATTTGTCCTCAATGTCAGTATTGTTGGAACTCTATTTTTGTACTAATATTGTGTTTTTATGTATTATTAGGAAATAAACATTTTTGGAAAATTTGGCTCGAAAAGTTGATTTTGGCACCCGGAGGACAAGTGTTATTCGGACTCTTGCTTTTGGATAAGGGGTAACCTAATTACTAAGGGGCACCACCAGGACACCTTCTTCTCAAATTCAAATAAACTTTTTGGCGGGAAAATTGGTTCATCAACTGGCAGAATTTCAATCGACAAAATGAAGGTGTTGTGGTGCGATTCAATGGCTCAAACTTGGTAGGAAGATGTGATATAGCTTAAGGAACACATTTTGGGCATCGAATTCGATCTTAATTGGCTGGAAAATTCGTGATGATTCACACACCCAAAACAGAGCACGTGTACTGTAACACGAGCAAAATTGAAGTTCTTGTGTGCATGGAGGAGTTCTACTAGCGTTGAAAGAGTGTTGAGACGTGGAGAAGGATAACTAGAGCGTGCAGGATCAAATCTAACGTGTGTAGAAGCCAAAAATGGAAATTATTGTTAAATATGGGCAGCAAAGAATAATCGAATTAAATAGAAAATATACGCAATCAATGGTCGGATTTCTTGCTCCAAAACACTATAAATACAAGTATAGGTCATTGGGAAGAGGCTGTCGAGAGTTTGGGGAGGTTTGGAGGCGAGCAGAGAGGCGCAGGAGGAGTTGCAGAGAAGTTACCTGCTGCTGCTGCTGCTGCCATTAACACGCCTGAAGAACACGAAGAACGGACTCGCAGAAGCAGTCGTTTATCCACAGAAACATCGACTGTCTATTGTGGGTCGTAGTTCTTCAACGACAACAGCAACTCAGCTCTGTCGTTGATTCCGGACGTCTTCTGTTGGTCGCAGATTTCTGTTTTACATCAATTTCTTGTATTTCTCTTCATTGTAAAACACTTTTGAGCATCAATGAAATATTTTGAGAGCATTTTTACTATGATGAGTTAAACCCAAACACTGGGGCGACGGAGGAGGCCGAGCTTCATAAATGGGTAATTTTATTAATTCTTTTTAAGACTTTTGCATTAAAAATTAATTGAAATATGATTTGATTAAATTGGGTGTTATTTGATTAGATGGGTCATGCTTAGCTTAGGTGATTTGATGTTCCATGCTTAACATTTACAACCAATGTTTTGAGAATCGACTTTGGCAAAATAAGAGTCCATATATGTTTTGAGCTATTATTGTTGAGAATAAATCATTAAGCCTTATGTTATGAAGATTGGCCGAATCATTAGTCCCAGTACCTCTCTACCAATTTGTCAATATTTGTATATATATTTTTAAATCTAAAAATCCATTACCTTCACAAGTTCGAGTTTGAACGATACCCCTTATCATCATTACTACAACCACAAAAAAACATTTTATCACTTACTTCCTCAAGACACTAACGTAGCGGCTACAACAAGAGCCACGTCAACCCATGGAGCCAATAAGGAGTACTTTTAACACTCCTGGCACAAACACTTCAACGGGGCGGGCCTTTATAGATGAAAAAGTTTGTGTTGCTCCTGGACGCTCATGGGAAAGGAATCAGTTGTCCAACTTCATCACACATGAGGATCTGGAGCGACTCCTCCAAAATCGAGGCAGAGAAAACCCGGTGGACATGCACCAATATCAACCTCCGTATCATCCTGATCTGGAAAGAATCCCTATCCCAATAGGATACTCCTCTCCCTCAGTTTTCTCTTTACGATGGTACTTTTAACGCTCGTGAACACATCTGTCATTTTCTGGAATCTTTGGGAGAACACGAATACAATCATGTCCTCCGCCTGAAAGAATTTTCAAAGTCTCTTACCGGAAGAGCGTACACCTGGTACAACAACATCGCACCAAAAATCATATCCAACTGGTGTGAGATGGTCACCTCTTTCTACAAGAAATATTTCTTTGTGTCTGAGCAAATCACCTTCTCAGACTTCGGAAGAATGTTTCAACGAAACAACGACACTGTTGGAAAGAACCAGACCAACCAGAGGTGAAGATGAACGCGAAACTCGAGGAAACATACGCCTCATCAACAAGCAATATAACACTGGTCCCTCTGTAAGCGTAGTAAGTGAAAGAGGGAAAAGGAAAGCTCCAGTGACGGAACAACAACCCAGGCGTGCGGCACCAACGCAAACAACTATATCCAGAAGGTCGCGGCTAAGACCCCTGTGCAGCAACAAGAAACAGGAAATGCTGCTCCAGACTTCCCATTTCCAATGGATGAAGTCATTAACTCCTGGAAGCGTGGATTCAAGATGACGCCATCAAGCTACATCCTCTCAGACGTCCACCAACAGAGGAAGAAATGGCAAATCCCAAATATTGTCGTTACCATAGGTTCGTCAATCACCCAATGATTAATGATTTTCGTGGTTGTAGTAATGAGGTTCAAACTCTCGGACTTGTGAAGGATAAATTTTTTTTAGACTTAATAAATAATTATACAAAATATTAACAATTTTGGAGAGAGGTAACCAAGACACTAGATTCCACTACTACGCAAAATTATGATAAATATTTCAAAACTCTATTCAATTCTTAAGTCCTCTTTTATCTTTAATTCACTATCAATCATACAAATTCTCAAACATTATTTGTAAACCTTAAGCATAGATTATCAAGAGATTAAACCAAGCATAACCTATCAAACTGAATAACAAATAATTAAGACAATCATTCAAACAATTTAAAACTCCGCAAAAGCAGCGATTAGGTGAATTATATAATTAAATGAAATAGTTACCCATTTATGTTGCGTGAATAGCTTCCTCCATTGCCTTGGTTACGAGGGAATTAGCTCATCATAGTATAAATGCTCTCAAAATAATTATTTATTGCTCAAAAAGTGGTTTACAAATGATGAGAAGAAGAGAAAATGGTGTAAAATGTACTCTGCGACGCACAAAAAGCGTCTCAGAATGAACGATAAATGACAAGTGCTGCTACTATTTAGACTGTGATGCGACCCACGCTTGCGAGTCGTTTCACTGTTGATAAACGACTGCTTCTGATAGTCCGCTCTTCATGTTCATCATCAGCAGCAACAGAAACCGAGTTTGGGAAAACTCGAATTTCTTCTTCTCTGGCTCTCCTCAGCCCCCCAGACTCTCGACAGACCTTCTACTCGACCCAAGGAGTTAATTTATACCCAACAGCAGCATTTAATCCCTCGCAATAACTCCATATAATTCTCATTTACTCGGGAAAATATTTTTTTTATTTTCTTCACTGTCAGCCAAGATACGATCTTTTCCACCTCTTCTGCCTGCGCAAATGAGTTGTAATACTTCCATAAGCCACATACAAACTTTATAAGAGAAGATATCTTCCCCTGTTTGTCCACAAACTTTCCAAATTTAGCTCACAGTGCACCCGATAATATCTTCCCGTGTTTAACTTTGATTTCCTCCCACGGCTTACTTGGCCCATTTTGCTCGATCAAAATGCTTGTACTAACTCTATCCTGTGAATTCAAGCCCAGCCCAATTGATTTCAGGTGTTGAATCTCGCAAAAACACGTCCAAAAATTCAACTCCAAATCATGCAGACGATAATTAAGTTTCCCGCCAATTTTGGAATTTGAATTTGGGAAGAAAACTGGCCTCCCCCTAATCCTGTACGGGTGTCCCTTTAGCAATTTGGGCTGAAATAGTAATTCTTTGGTGGAAATAGTAATTTTTCTGGGTTCCTCCGGGACATTTATGGGACGTTTCCGGTGCATTTCTGGGGTGCCTTTATTACTTTTCTCCGGGGTGTAAATCATCACTTTTTGAGCAACTCTTTCCACAGAAGGGTATTTTCTCCAAAAACACCTAAACAAACATAAAAACACCGTAATAAGAACAAATGGGTACTAACAAAATACACAAAAGAGATGAAAATAGACACATAAATGTGTCTATCAAATACCCCCAAACTTATTATTTGCTAGTCCTCAAGCAAATTTTATTCTTGAAAAGTGACCGAGTTAATCTCGGGTGGGTTTATCAGAGGTGTACCCACAAAAACCAATACTCCAGACTCTAGCTATCTACGAAAAATCTTGGAAAGCACTAAAGAACCTCCTTGGTTGGCATACTTATTAATTACAGGAGGAAGTACCCTGACGCGAAATTCCAATTGATGTATACGAGTTTGCACTCAAGCATACTAAAATTCATATAAGTGACAGAGCTCTACTAAGATAGTTTCACGATGGAAATCATACTCGGAGTCAGACTAATCACATGAAAAGATTAAGAAGATGGAAAAAGAAAAATGTAGATGGTTGAAAAGTGAACGGTGTTTCCCATATCTGTCTGAAGGCCTCTGCCAAGGTGAACCTAACCTAAATGACTGAGATACTGGTCTGACTAATATTAACACACTGGCATATACAAGGGAACCAGTGGTCAATAATCCTAACTCTAGGTCAACACAACTGGCATATACAAGGGTACCAGTGGTCGACTTTATTGAATTTTATTCCGTTTGGTCAAATGGTCTGGTCTAAAACTTTTTTTTTTTCATTTTTTTTTTTTTCAATACTCAGTCACTCTATTTTACCCTAGCAGTGGTAACAACTTGAATCGTGTGCCCCACCAAATCACTTGAAATAAAAGAAAACTAAAAATAGAAAGTGAAAAGGACTCGACGAGATATGGCGAGACTATCATGTTAATTCTAACACCTGAGCTCTGTGCTTTTATGAATAGACTCTATAGATGTTTCCATCTAGTCAGATTGGTTCCTCAGCTCCTAAAACAAAAATGTTTCCATCCACTTAGATTGGTTAGTGCTATCCTTAATAGGCGTAAACTTCTAGGCTCTGGAGTTTATTTATTGCAACTAAAAAGTTTCTCACATACCCCCAAACTTAAATCTAACATTGTCCTCAATGTTCTAAAGATGAAACTAAAAGCATGAACAAGGAGAAACTGTTACCATTTGAAGCAAAAAGAGTTAAGGAAGGATATTACCGTGTTGCATGAGAATATTGGGTTACCTCCCAAGAAGTGCTAAGTTTAAAGTCTTCAGCCAGACGTAGGAAAGGTTTAGTCAACTCGAACCGTATAACAGTAGCCGGAATAACTGCGGGTCTTTAAAACCAAAAAGAGCTGACAAAAGGAAACTACAGTGAACCAACGAAATGAACAACACTAGCATGCCCTTACCTAGTTTCCTGATAACTATCGCCAATTGTGGTTCAGGTTCAGGTTCTATGAAAGGGTCTAAATAAAATATTTTCCTCGGATGCATTTCCTTATAGGTTGGATCCAAATTATTAGGTCCTAGAGTTTGGAAAAACTCGAATAAGAACTTAGAATCACAAAATAATAATAACCTAAATAACTGAGGATCCTCTAAGTCAATCAGGTTTGACTTACATAATTGACCACAGTGAGAGTAGTGGTCATTCTTAAGCAAATGTGTCGATTCTAATTTCCTAAAGCATTTAGGTCTAGTCTCACAATTTAATATTCGACACATTTGGAATATAAACGTTCCCACAGTTGGAAGAAAACTATTTGGTGGGAAAACAAAGTCAATCTGGGGATCATAGCCTGGGCAAACCACATCAACCAGAGGATGGGTTTCTAACGACTGAACTCCTTCATGGACATCATTAGGCTCGGGAAAACGAGTATGAAGGTAATCTTGTAAAATGGTCGAGGCACAGATATCAAGTCCTAAGTGTAGGGACTTTCTGAGAGTTAAAGGTAAGGCACTAGGGAAGTGATAATCACCCCCAAACTTAGAGTTTTCAGTGTCTCTAGATTGATCTCTAATTATTTCTTGAATTTCCGTATCTTCAGAGTCCTTAAAATATTCAAGATATTCTTCTAAGTTATTATCAGGTAGTGCATCTTTACTCATCTCTACGGGTCTATCTTCTTCTTCCAAGACTATTGTTTCTAAGTCGCTAGACTCTAAAACAGTATTTTCGAAATGAACCCGTTCCTCTAAACCACTATCGACTTCGTAATCAAAAGGAAAAACTACATCGTCTAAAACGGTGGTATCCCTAATCAAATCCTCGTCCTTTTGAATAGGTGAATAATCATAAAAATTATTTGGATTTGAACTAGAAATAATATAATCACTATACAACTCAATTGGATTACTAGACTCCTGATCACTATGCCTACATATTTCAGATTCTTCATTACTGCTATCCTCATCATCATAGTACGAAAATGATTGAACCTTATCTAAATAAGTAGTGTCTTTTATTCTAACCTCGTCCTCTAAATTAGGCAAATATTCACTATTGATATCAAGGGTAAAATTAGAAACACTATTTTGGAAATTTAGATTATTTCGAGCAAGTCTTTCGTTCGTCTCAGCCATCAACTTGAGGGATTCCTCTATAGAAAGTTCTCTTTCGTCAAAAACTAAGTTATTCATTTCTGCTAACTTACGTGTTGACTCAGCTAATTTACGTGTTGACTCTAGTAAAGAGGAATTATCAGAAGGATCATAAAAAGGACTACTTTTCAATAGTTTGATTGTATCCTCTAGAGACGAAGAACTAGTACTATAATCTTCTTGCTCGTAAGACTGATGCATGTGTGGATAGTAATTGGGCTCACCAGGGTATGACCCATATCCTTCCAAAGGATGGCGTTCCCAGCCACTATTCCCAACATGGTCATAAAAATGATGATGTCCATATTCAAATTCAGGTCGATACTCATTGTATTGGCTTCTATCATACCAGTTCGACATTCTTAATTGCAAGGGAACTCTACACAACCACAAATAAGGCCGACTCGACTCCACCAAAACAAACCTAAAGATTTCTGGCAAAAAAAAAGCATGATGGCTCCACTTAGATTGTTTCTAGACCAGCTTCTATCTTTCGAAAGGGAATTCGTTGCAATTTGAGCAAACCCCTCTGGAATCAATCCGAGTCAAAGTAAGTTGAATTGAGGCGAGGGAAGCTCAGTGGAGCTTTGATACCCAAGGCCTCACCGCTATCACAAGGCGGCGCAGTCACGCATTCAACTCACAGAAACCATCATGAAATTTGGAGTGTGCTTAAAGAGCAACCAATATTTTTCGAATGAGTTTCTTATTAATCTCGTTACCCTATCAGTCTCGTTCTATTCCAAATTTTAAGCTTGGGTTCGCGTTAGGTTTCGTTTTCCTAAGGCGGGCAAGAAGGGAGCGGTGATGAAATCCGAACCCTTATCTTGTTTAGGCCAGGCCTTGCCCTTTACTAGGAAAATAAAGACAGTCTGGTTCGTCCTCAAACAATTATCACCTTAAGGCAGACAGTAACCCGCTTGCAGGAGATTCGCGGGTGTTTCGATTGGACTTACCTCCCGTACCAGACGGGCGATGAACCGTTGTCGTCGACTCGGGCCACGACTCCTATGCCGTGTGCGAACCCGAGGGGCCGAGACGATATAGTAATCGTCGTCCTTCCCTGCACACAGTTTATATAATAATTTTTTTTTTTTTAATAATAATACCCTTCCGTAGGGTTAAAAAAAATAAAGTCCAATTGTT
>NW_020652526.1:78416-85680 GCF_003573695.1 Papaver somniferum | reverse complement strand
AAAAAAAAAAAATTACAGTTTTCCTCACACACTCTAAAAAAAAAAAAATTAAAAATTAAATCCTAAAATTGTCTTTTTTTCTTCTCTTTTCGCTTTAAGATTTTTCCTCTCCAAGTCCTTAGTTTTCACTTTGAACCTGCAAAATAAAGACAAAAAGAAACGTAAAAAGGAACAAACAATTCTAAAAAAAAATAAAATAATAAACCTAAAAAAAATTTACCTAAGCACAAATCCGCGTCGGCGGCGCCAAAATGATTGATGATTTTCGTGGTTGTAGTAATGAGGTTCAAACTCTCGGACTTGTGAAGGATAATTTTTTTTTAGACTTAATAAATAATTATACAAAATATTAACAATTTGGGCGAGAGGTAACCAATACACTAGATTCCACTACTACGCAAAATTATGATAAATATTTCAAAACTCTATTCAATTCTTAAGTCCTGTTTTATCTTTAATTCACTATCAATCATACAAATTCTCAAACATTATTTGTAAACCTTAAGCATAGATTATTAAGAGATTAAACCAAGCATAACCTATCAAACTGAATAACAAATAATTAAGACAATCATTCAAACAATTTAAAACTCCGCAAAAGCAGCGATTAGGTGAATTATATAATTAAATGAAATAGTTACCCATTTATGTTGCGTGAATAGCTTCCTCCATTGCCTTGGTTACGAGGGAATTAGCTCATCATAGTATAAATGCTCTCAAAATAATTATTTATTGCTCAAAAAGTGGTTTACAAATGATGAGAAGAAGAGAAAATGGTGTAAACTGTACTCTGCGACGCACAAAAAGCGTCTCAGAATGAACGATAAATGACAAGTGCTGCTACTGTTTAGACTGTGCTGCGACCCACGCTTGCGAATCGTTTCACTGTTTATAAACGACTGCTTCTGATAGTCCGTTCTTCATGTTCTTCGTGTTCATCAGCAGCAGCAGCAGAAATCGAGTTTGGGAAAACTCGAATTTCTTCTTCTCTGGCTCTCCTCAGCCCCCCAGACTCTCGACAGACCTTCTACTCGACCCAAGGAGTTAATTTATACCCAACAACAGCATTTAATCCCTCGCAATAACTCCATATAATTCTCATTTACTCGGGAAAATATTTTTTTTATTTTCTTCACTGTCAGCCAAGATACGATCTTTTCCACCTCTTCTGCCTGCGCAAATGAGTTGTAATACTTCCATAAGCCACATACAAACTTTATAAGAGAAGATATCTTCCCCTGTTTGTCCACAAACTTTCCAAATTTAGCTCACAGTGCACCCGATAATATCTTCCCCTGTTTAACTTTGATTTCCTCCCACGACTTACTTGGCCCATTTTGCTCGATCAAAATGCTTGTACTAACTCTATCCTGTGAATTCAAGCCCAGCCCAATTGATTTCAGGTGTTGAATCTCGCAAAAACACGTCCAAAAATTCAACTCCAAATCATGCAGACGATAATTAAGTTTCCCGCCAATTTTGGAATTTGAATTTGGGAAGAAAACTGGCCTCCCCCTAATCCTGTACGGGTGTCCCTTTAGCAATTTGGGCTGAAATAGTAATTCTTGGGTGGAAATAGTAATTTTTCTGGGTTCCTCCGGACATTTCTGGGACGTTTCCGGTGCATTTCTGGGGTGCCTTTAGTACTTTTCTCCGGGGTGTAAATCATCACTTTTTGAGCAACTCTTTCCACAGAAGGGTATTTTCTCCAAAAACACCTAAACAAACATAAAAACACCGTAATAAGAACAAATGAGTACTAACAAAATACACAAAAGAGATGAAAATAGACACATAAATGTGTCTATCACCCAACCAGTGACTGCAACAAGCTGAAGCACATTTTCAAAGAAAAGTTGGACGCGGGAGTACTTCAACTAGGCACAGAGGGAGTTCACAGGGAACCTTTTCCAGTCAGAAGTTGCATGATTTCTGGGGACTCCATCAAAAAAACCGTACATTCTATGATGAAGCATTTGCGTGAAATTCAGTAATTCTCCAAGACTCAGCGTTAGGACATATTTGCAGCCCTCAACCGTGTTGTGTCAGGAAAGCGGCTATTTCCATCCAAAGAAGCCATTCCCAAACCCCAATCTCTCCTGCAAGGCATGGCTAATAGATGCAACTGGGGACTGCTGACCACTGCCTTCCTGAAGGATGTTGAGTTCGACAGCACGCTTATTGACGCAGCCTCTGATTTCAACATTGTAACCGTCAAGACTCTGAGAGCTGCAGGAGTTTCAAAGCAGGAAGTTGTTCGCTGCCCAACCATGATCAAAGACCCAAAAGGAGAATTAAAAAATGAATACGGGTACATTAACCTCGAGATCAAGATAGGAGATGTTCAGACACACGGCAAATATCATATTGTTAAAGAATGCCCAAATTATGATATGGTTCTGGGACGCTCGTGGGTGCATAACAACAAAGCAAAGCTAGGAGTACATACTTTGCCAGTATCGATACCTGAAAGGATTTCCCACAAGCCATCCAACCCTGAAGATTATTTGATGCCGTATCAACAACTCTCCAATGTGACGCAACTACCTGGAGAGAGTCCGACGACGTTCGTCTGCAGATTTCGGACACAAGTAAGTCTTATTGAACAACCCTTTCTGCAACCAGTCACTTCTCATTTCATCAAGGCCTGGGGACTCGATCCGATCGTCAACCCAGCCGTCATTAGGAGATGTGAATGGGATGTCGGGCCTTTCAAATATTTTATCAAAAGTTTTGAAGTTGTTTCAATCAAAGACGACGAACCTAAGAATCAAGTAGCCGCGCAACACCCAAACCCATTTCAAGTTGGAGATATGGTAGTAAGAATTGATGCTCAGCCCGCTTCGTCCGATTTCGCAGAAGGGAAAGACGAGCCATACTTAGTGGCAGAAGTCATTTTGGAAGGTTAATGAAAGCTCATCAATACTGACAAGCTAGAAGGCGTAGTAATACACGCTGGGTGGATCAAACACTTTAATACCTAATATGTCATGCCGCCCTTGCCTCCAAAGTTCCTTTCAATGTTTTATTCGGCAATTTCCCTTTTCATGCGTAATGTCAAATGAAGGCTACAGGTTCGTGGACGAATTCTTAATTTTCATCATTACCTCCCCTACTTCAATAACTTGAAATTTTTTTTGATGCTAATACTGTGTGAAATCGTCTATTGTCTTCCTCTAAGAAAGTTTGAACGATTGAAATAAGAGTTGTTAGAGCATAGCTCGGTTAAACCCACCAAGCGTTAGTATGTCAAGTTTGGTTGTCATATTTTAGTGAACTAAAACTCATTTAAGAGTCGCTTGATTATTGTACTAGAGTCAACTTCGTATAGGTTAGCTTGAAAGTATTAGGATATGAGACATTACAAGTATTGCGAAGAATTGAAGAAGTGAATAAGTAAGGAGCTACAACCACAACATCATCCTTCCACTTGAGGTTAGTGATATTTGACTTGAACTTTTTCAATCCCTAACGTATCTTTCAAGTCGTGCATGTTGAAAACAAAACTGCGAAGCATGAACACTCTAGACAGACATAGTATTAAGGAATACAATACAAGGTTTATTACTTAACCATTAAACTTTGTAGATAAGACATCAACATAATCATATGAATGCTATTGTGATTATGTATGGGTATGAGATGAGGATTTCATCCTAGGAAACAATGTTTTTACATGTGTTTTAAGGAAGTAAGTTCATGATCTTGTGTAGCGAACCGAAAAGGAAATCATAAGGCGTTATTGGGGCTGTTCTTCATTGCATATCTTATGAACGACCAGTATGTGTGATTAGTATAACCGCTCATGACTTGTTTGTGTTCTTGGTAAAACTATTCACGTGAGGCCTGACATATGTATTGGTATGACTTTTATTAGTGAAACCGATCTTAAGTAATCACCTGATGGTATGATCCAGTTTGTGTGTGTAAGGCTGAATATGGGTAAAGGGGAACCGATCCTAGTAAGAGGTGAAACGCATACAAAGGGGAATCGATCCTTGTATGAGGTGCAGTAAGGTTTATAGCAGAAAGGGGAACCGATCCTACGGACATGTGCAACACATATGAGTTAGATACCATATATATGTGGGGAACCGATCCTAGTACCTAGTCAATGATGAGTGCCAAATAATGTATATATTTATCCCTTTTTGTTGGCATTTAACTCATCTTTTATGCATTAATTCTACATTTTATCCCATATTCTGTATTTTCATTGTTTTCAAGAATAAATATTTTTCTTACTTAATTTTGCATTTTTAGGTAATAAATAAAGTTCGGATGACTTGCGGAGCAAAAAGAGCAGAAAAGTAGTGAAAAGCCGGGAGAAATCACGCAAGGAAGCCGCGAAGAATGGTGCGCACAACCTCATTTTCTACACACAAAAACGCCTCCGTTCTCAGCCATCAGATCAGTTCTCAGAAGCATCCGATGGTCGCTCCTTCATAGAGCATCAAAATCTGAAGTCTCTGCCAAGCACCACAGCGCTGAAATTCCAAGCCTTCAGATTAGATTGTAGTTGAATCCAACGGTTGCTCCCTTGCTGTGCATCGAAGTTTGATATCTCCGCCTTACACTACAGTACCTAACTCCATCAAGTACCGTTCGTTTTGTTGTATTCCTTTATCCGACGGTCGCTCCTATATGCTCCTATCTCACCGTTAGATCCACTTACCATCTTCGCATCCAGTGGCTTACCTTCGCTGGACATCGAACCTTGATATCCCGCCTAACACCCTAGCAACCGAATCATTTAACCTCAACCAAACATCCCCTCCTTCCTCTCCATCGACCTCATTTTCTCTTCCACCCCCTCACCTCTGCAGAGACACCATGTCCTGCCACCACCAAACACCATGTCCTGCCACCACCAAACACCATAGCCACCCTACATCAAAGACATCGAAACCCATCCATCCTATTAGCCTATTTCGCTAGTTTCACAAACCCTCTCAAATTTAGGGTTTTGAAATTAGGGAAATAGAGTTATAGGCATGACAGAGATGGAAGAAGTAGCAATAGAAGCATGGGAAGAGCAGGAGGAACAAGAAGAGAGCATGGGTCGTCGACGTGGGTGAAGAATTTTAGGTAAACCCTAACCCTAGTTTTCTCGGTTTTGGGAATTAGGGTTCGTCATTCTTTTTTTTGTATAAATAGGAGGGTTTGTAGAACGAGTGAGGGTGTTCTTGGATTAACCAAGTAACCAATTAGGGTTAAATTTCAGTTTTAATTTAATTTTAATTTTAATGTTAATTTCAAGATCAATTTTAACTGTTCAATTTTAGGGTTTTTATAATTTAATGTTCTTATTTTTAATTCTGTTTTGATACTAATGTTTAATTTTTGTATGATAATTTCCTGTCTTGATGTTTAATTTCAATGTGTGTGCTGTTTCATGTTTTGTTAATGATTTAATCTTTCACTGTTTTATTCCCTGTTAGTGTTAGTTTATCATGTTAGGTTAATGTTGTTCACTGTTAATGCTTGATGATCCTCATTGTTTTGTCACTGTTAGTGCCATGTTTAGTTTAGTGTTAAGTTTGTGCACTGTGAAGTGATGGAATGCTAGGCTAGAAGCCTTTGAAGCACTGAATTGATTGAGTAATGGAAGAAATCAGTGCTCATAGCAAGCTGATTATCTTGCCATTCCATTTTTGTATGCTTAGGATGCAATGTGTTGATTGAGCATTGGGAGAAATTAGTGCTCATAGCAAGCTAATTCTCTTCCCATTCTATTTGTATGCCTGTATTCTTCCCTTGGCCTTGCATTGTCACCATTTCGGTTTCACTATCATCCTTGCCCTTGGCTTAGGCCTTGGTTCATTTGCATTGTTCTTTGCTTGTAGTTGATGTGTTCTGTCACCTTCTCATATTGCTTTTGCCCTTTTGCCCTGTGTTGCTGCCATTGTACATTTTCATTCTTTTGCCCTGTTTTCTTCCTTGCTTCTGCTTCCACTGCCCTGCAGTACTGCTGCTGCTGCTGCATTCACTGCCTTGTGCTGCTGCTGTTGCTGTTGTTGTGCTGCTCCACTGCTGCTGCCTTTTCCCTTGTGCTGCTGTGCACTGCTTGTGCAGCTGCTGCTGCAACCCATCTGCCCTGCAACCCTGCTGTTGCTGCTTTCCTTTGCATTGCTGCATTGCCTCCCTTCCACTGCTGCTGCTGCTGCAACTGAGCTTGGCTCACAGCAACCTCAAAAGCCCAAGCTCAGTTCTAAGCCCACTGTCCATTGTTTGTACAAACTGAAGCCCATTTCATTAAGGCCCAACCACAGTTTAGGTTAAGGCTAAAAGCCCAATTCAGTCAACTGTGGGCTTAACCCAAAAGCCTAACTCAAAAGACTAAGCCCAGTTCATTCTTAGGAATAAGGCCAAAGCCAACTTCAATCACAAGCCCATTTACACTTCAAAGACCAACTGAGCCCAAGCTCAGTTCAACCCATTTCAAAGGGTATTCAAAGCCCAACAACAATTTAGGAACCCAAATAGCTAGAAACACTCCAAACACTCCCGATCTCTGTGGATCGACCCGTACTTGCACGAGCTACAACTGACGACCGTGCACTTGCGGTATTACTGTAGGCCCCCGTTTTGATTGCGCTTAATTTTATATACTTCTCCGGGCCTGCCAAGTTTTTGGCGCCGCTGCTGGGGATTGGTGCTGTGTTTTTCTTGTTGTTTTATTAGCTATTTTTGCATTTCACTGCATAGCATTTGCATCTGCATCTGCTTCACTTCATTTGTTGTTGGACCTGCTGTTCTGAACCTGTTTTTCCTCTGCTGGGACGCCACCAAGGAAAAGAACCAAAGCCCAACTGGGTTTTTGCAACAATATCAAAGCAGCTGGGCTGTGCTTAAAAGGTAACCCATTTAAGAGAACCCGAATTGTGGGCTTCCAATTTTTTTAATTGTGGGTTTGTAATATTAAAGCCAATTTTTGGGCTTCTCTTATTTTCTGTTGGGTTTGTAATAATTTATTTGTGGGCTTGTTTGTTTAATTTGTGGGCTTGTTTAAACTCTTTCATTGGACTTGTATTTTGGACTCTGGGTTTAAACCCAGCTGAGCTTGTAACCGATTGTGGGCTTGTTTCCACTCAAGAGTGGACCTCGAAACCAAAGTTTTAAAACAAACGTCGGGCCTTAACCAACTGGGCCAAATTAAACTTTCAAAATTAAAACTTAGTGTTTCGTGGGCCGCAGCCTTCCTTCCATTCCATTAGAGGACAAACAGTGGGCTTGCTCCCATTCAAAAACCAAATTTTATTTT
>NW_020652526.1:52468-78294 GCF_003573695.1 Papaver somniferum | reverse complement strand
AAAAAAAAAAAAAAAAAAAAAAAAATTCTTTTGCTCCCAATTTTAAAACCAAATTTTCTCTTGCTCCCATTTTAAACCAAATTTTTTATTTTACTCCCATTTTAAAACCAAATTTTCAAATGTCTCCCACCAAAACCAAAATTTTCCCATAAAAAACCAAATTTTCGAAAACCCATTAAAACCAAATAGTGGGCTTTGTGTCTTTTCAAAATGGGCCAACCTCGTGCTCTCCATGAATACATGTATCCGTCAATAAAAATTCCATTATCATGTATTGTATTACCTCAAACCAATAACCCTTTTAAAATAAATGCAAGCATGATACAAATACTTCCTATATTTCGAGGGTTCGATTCTGAGAACCCCTATACTCATGTAAGAGAGTTTGAACAAATTTGTCGGACTATGCAACCTGATCATATGTCCGAAGACTCTCTGAAATTGCGTTTGTTTAAATTTTCTTTAAAGGAAAGGGCCAAAACATGGTTTTACGGTTTGAGACCACAATCAATCAACACTTGGGACCAACTCACAGATCTATTTTTCAAAAAATTCTTTCCACATCATAGGACCATCGCTATTCGTCAAAATATCAATTGTTTTGTCCAATTGGATGAGGAAACTGTTTTTCACTATTTTGAACGTTTTAATGATTTGTTGAGTGGATGTCCGCACCATGGAATTGAGAAGTGGAGACTTGTCGTCATCCTCTATGAGGGACTAGACTTTAAATCTCGAACCATGGTTGAGTCTATGTGTAATGGTGAGTTTATTGATAAATCTGTAGATGATGCATGGAATTTTTTAGCCGAGATTGCAGAGAAAACCCATCAATGGGAATCCGTTAGGGAAACAGGAACAACACCACATGATATGAGTCACCCTCATGAATTAGAGTTTTATTCTTGTAATAGCTCCGACCTTAGGATTGAAAATTATCCTAGATTGCAAAATTCCTATCATGATGATGATGATGATGATGATTATGATGTTATGTTAGAAGAACATGTCTATACTGAAAATGTTATGGAACCTTTGGGTTCAAATACATTAGGCTTCTCTGCCCCGACCTTAATGCATGATATTTCTTCTAGTATTCCATGTGATGTTTCCCCGGATGTGCCGATACACGAGAATAAATCTGTTGATGATGTTAATAATTCTGATTGTGATCTCGCCAATTTGATTGATGATTGTGAGCATGATGTGACATGTGTAGATGAGTTAGGAGATTTTGATTTGATTGATGATGATGTGCCTATCGTCCTACCTAAGTCACAATCTGATGGCCTTCCACCCAACCTAGATTTGGTTTGTACCCATATTGTCAAACCGATTTTTCTGAAAATTCCTAACCTAGGTTTGGAACTGTGTGCTTCCCAAGTCCTCTTGGACTATTTTGCTTCAAAATATAACACTTTTAAAGAGCCACAGTTGGAATACATTTCTTTGCCCATCCCGAAAACAGTCCATTATGAGTTAGACCTTTTGAATCCTGAACCCCTAAAATTGTTAGATTTTGTGCTTAAAAGTGAACCTGTTGAAAAATTTAGGTTTAGGGGTGATTCATTCGGTTTTTCACTCTCACTCCCATTTAAGTCCAATTTTAGTGTTTTGAAACTTTCTATGTCTCTACACTTTTTCTTTTGGGTTGATCCTCAACTCTTTAGACTTTTGGTGTATGGTGAATTTTTTTGTATATAATCCAGTAGATAAAATTTCTTAAAAACTCTTTTGTTCCTTTTGTATATATTTTGCTAATCCAATATGATCTCGGCTGAAATATGTTGGATTTTTGCCTTGAATAACGAAGTTTTAATTCTGCTTTCGCCGAAATCGGGTATTCTCTCTCCTTTTACTCTACTCAGCATGTCCCTTTCCATATGTTGCATTTTAATTCTTTCCATATTTTGAAACATTGAGGACAATGTTTAGTTTAGGTTTGGGGGTATAGAGTAGATACCATGATAATTTGTCATAATTGAAAACAAACTCCTTCTTCTTTTTGAAAAAAAAAATTGAAAAATTCCAAAAAAAAAATTAAAAAATCAAAATTAAAAAAAATTAAAAAATGAAAAATCATAAAAATGGAGCTCATTTACCTTGAAATGTTGACTCTTGTGCAAATATGTATTTTTATTAGGAGTCTTAGTCTAGATATTTAGGCACCCTGATTCTAGCACAATTCACATAGTGATAAGAAGTTTGCACGCGCACGATCTACCAATACATGTATGGCCTCGATCTTCAAGGTGTTTGATAGGAAGTTACGATTGCCAATCACTTTAGAATACTGAACGAAACTTGACTAGCTTGTTCTTTGGTTGGTTGGGATAGAAGGTGGAGGTTACATTAAGAAAGACAACCATCGAATTTAACTGGGTGCATCAAAAAGGGCTACCTCTTGCAAAGTGTCATGCAATTTTTGTTTCTTTTTGTATATATATATCAGAAAAATACAAAAAAATCAAGTATTTATCAATTCCATCATCTCTTGTTCCAAAAATAAAAAGAGAATTGTCAATGTAAATAAGAGTCATGTAAATAGTCATTTTGTTGTTTTTTGTAATAAGCAAGGAGGGTGTATGCCATTGATGTACAACGCGAGTAATTGTGAAATACCTCCAACTCATTCACAATTCTCGTAAAGTCCGGACAGCTAGCTAGATTTCGACCTCGGTTCTTAGCCTGAGAAACTATCTCTTGGTGATTAGTAGTCATAACTTCAGATCTTTCTTTACACATGTGTAGATACACTTTACACTCTTATCACATGTCTTTTTTTTGTTATCAGTGCTAGGATTGTGCCTTCGATAGCTAGATTGACATCTCCATTTTGCTGTGAGCTTAAACTGTTTTGCACATGTCACATTTGATGGAATATGAGCTTATATTTTGTCCTTAGGTTTTGTAGGCACACCTATGGTAAACCTTCACGAGACTTCAACTCGTCCACTAGGGACACTTAGTGGTTTAAAAGGCTTAGTGCATACGCTAAATGCATTCGAGAGACCAGCGACAGTGGTATAGGTAGGATTTCCTTAGTTTGTTTTTACTTGAGGACAAGTAAAATTCAGGTTTGGGGGTATTTGATGAGTGCCAAATAGTGTATATATTTATCCCTTTTTGTTGGCATTTAACTCATCTTTTGCGCATTAATTCTACATTTTATCCCATATTCTGTATTTTCACTGTTTTCAAGAATAAATAATTTTCTTAATTAATTTTGCATTTTTAGGTACTAAATAAATCCTGGTTATCTCACGGAGCGAAAAGAGCAAAGGAACGGCAAAGACTCTCGATAGGAGGAAGCGAAGAATGATGTTTGCAAGAGCCGGATCAACTAGAAGTGGGCTTGAAGAAGGAAGAATTGTCCTTAAAGAAGATATGGGCTTGGCATACCCAAGGCTCAAAGCCCTTTCTCAAACCCATTTCCACTATCCAAGCCCGTATCGGATTTCAGCCGTCAGATCGAAGCATTTCAGCATCCTACGGTCGCTCCATCATCGCACATCAAACTCCGAAGCTCCCGCTTTACATCGCAACGCCCATCTCCATCTTGGGCCGTCCTTTTCGTTGCATTCCTCCATCCGACGGTCGCTACCCACAGCCTCCCATCTCATCGTTGGATCCACCTACCATCATCACATCCTACGGACCAGATCGCGAAACATCATCCCTCGCTGCAACCGCTCAACACTACAGTACCAAACACCCTACACCTCTACCAAACGCCCCCCTCTCCCCAAAATCAACTGAGCTCCTTCTTCCCCGACATTTGCAGAGCCACCTCTCTGCCACCACCTTCCCCGACCATTTCCAGCCACCACCTCACCTCTGCAACACCATCACTTCTTCACCAACATCATCAGTACCTCCCCAGTCCGTTCCTTTATCTCTCTAGCCATCTATTTTAGTGACTTCTCACCATTCTAAACCCTAGGTTGGAAATCACTAAAATAGATGAGGCTCTAGACATCAATCGAACACAGGAGAGGAAGCAGGAAGATCAGAGGAGGAATGGGTCGAAGATAAGAGAGTCAATTCCTCGATTTTGGGTAATGAAAGTTAAACCCTAATTTTTGGGATTTGGGGGAAACCCTAATTTTAATGTTTGGGTATAAATTGAGGGTTGGGTATCACTGTTAAAACTTGTTCTTGGACTAGCCAAGTTACCAATTAGGTTTAATTCCAATTTTAATTTCACTGTTAATTTTTAGGGTTCTTGTTTTGCAATTTACATTCCCTGTTTAGTAGTTTAAATGTTTGTTATGTTCCTGTTAATGTGCTTGTTTTCATATCCTGTTGATGATCCTGTTAATGTGCTTGTTTTGATGCATTGTGTTGATAAGTTCCTTTGATAATGTTCCTTTGTTAATGTTCCTGTTATGTTCCTGTTAATGCTAGGATAGAAGCCTTTGAAGCACTGAATTGATTGAGTAATGGAAGAAATCAGTGCTCATAGCAAGCTGATTATCTTGCCATTCCATTTTTGTATGCTTAGGATGCAATGTGTTGATTGAGCATTGGGAGAAATTAGTGCTCATAGCAAGCTAATTCTCTTCCCATTCTATTTGTATGCCTGTATTCTTCCCTTGGCCTTGCATTGTCACCATTTCGGTTTCACTATCATCCTTGCCCTTGGCTTAGGCCTTGGTTCATTTGCATTGTTCTTTGCTTGTAGTTGATGTGTTCTGTCACCTTCTCATATTGCTTTTGCCCTTTTGCCCTGTGTTGCTGCCATTGTACATTTTCATTCTTTTGCCCTGTTTTCTTCCTTGCTTCTGCTTCCACTGCCCTGCAGTACTGCTGCTGCTGCTGCATTCACTGCCTTGTGCTGCTGCTGTTGCTGTTGTTGTGCTGCTCCACTGCTGCTGCCTTTTCCCTTGTGCTGCTGTGCACTGCTTGTGCAGCTGCTGCTGCAACCCATCTGCCCTGCAACCCTGCTATTGCTGCTTTCCTTTGCATTGCTGCATTGCCTCCCTTCCACTGCTGCTGCTGCTGCAACTGAGCTTGGCTCACAGCAACCTCAAAAGCCCAAGCTCAGTTCTAAGCCCACTGTCCATTGTTTGTACAAACTGAAGCCCATTTCATTAAGGCCCAACCACAGTTTAGGTTAAGGCTAAAAGCTCAATTCAGTCAACTGTGGGCTTAACCCAAAAGCCTAACTCAAAAGACTAAGCCCAGTTCATTCTTAGGAATAAGGCCAAAGCCAACTTCAATCACAAGCCCATTTACACTTCAAAGACCAACTGATCCCAAGCTCAGTTCAACCCATTTCAAAGGGTATTCAAAGCCCAACAGCAATTTAGGAACCCAAATAGCTAGAAACACTCCAAACACTCCCGATCTCTGTGGATCGACCCGTACTTGCACGAGCTACAACTGACGACCGTGCACTTGCGGTATTACTGTAGGCCCCCGTTTTGATTGCGCTTAATTTTATATACTTCTCCGGGCCTGCCAGTCAACCAAAGTTTGGAAACCTAGTGTGACTATGCACAGTACTCACATAGAGGTGGAACCGAAACTTGTTTTGGTAGAACCCAATGCTTTGTGATTGAGTGTTACTTGATCAATCACATAGTTCTTGAAAGTCAGATGAACCAATTCTAAACTTGTTTGGAAGTGTGGTAAATTTCAAGTGAGTAAGTATGAAAGAGGACTTATAAAGAAAGGATGCCGACACACTTTGAACACGTGCATTAATGCGTATATTTTTATTGTTCAAAGATATTCCTTAACAGCTAAGAAGGAAGAAAATCCCAGGATCGAAATTAAATAAGCTAAGAATCTTTTTATTTAAGGTTTTTAATTATATATGGAAAATAAGAATTAGTAATGTGCATTTACTAGTTAAAGATTTTCCATGGAGATTTTCGATCAATATTTTGGACAGAGCATTCTCAGGAATTATGAAAACCGAATCAGGAAATTATTATTGAATATCTTGAGAATATTTTCGGTTTTGTAAATTCCTTGGTATCCAAACTTCCTTGTCTATAAATACTTGAGTTTGCATTTCTAGCAAACTAATCCTTCGTGACAGTAAACTTCCTATGTTGTACTGTTACTGGTGTAGCCGCCTATTCGGAGAGGAGAGTAACCTAATTAGGCGAAATCTCTTACGGCCGCAAAGTTTAAAGTCTTCTTTGGGATTGAGAATCTATAAGAGTAACGTTGGTGGAACTTAGATAATTGTGGTTTATCTTTTGTTTTCGATTGATTTGATTGACTAACGGTGGTTGAAATTTGATTGCACCTAGTTTCTTTATGCTTGAGAATCTTCTCTTCTGATATAAGATTCACTCAAACTAGTTCGAAGTTTCGACAGGGATCTTTAGACTGTTGTTAGTGCTAAAGACTATCTTGTGATAATCCATTGTTAACAGACTCCGTTCTGTGCGTGATTGATCACAAGAGATTCAAGTAGTTGTGTGCAGGTGTTTATTGAAGATCTAAGAATATTTGAAGACAAAGAAGAGATAGAAGATTTCTGACTTGGGTTTATAAATCTCTAGTGTGCACAATACTTGTTTCGATAAAAGAGGATCCAATTAATGATCGGTTTATCCTTGTGGTATATTGGATTGATTAGTTGTGTAGATCGGCATGAATACGTTTCCTTGGGATTAAAGGTATTGATTGCAAAATCTTAAGGATTACCTTGGGTGATTAAATATAAGATAGATCTAAGGACCTGACGAAGGAGTTTATGTTAAGATAAACATAAGAGTTTAGGTGAACTATAGGTGAACTATAGGTTTAGTTACTTGGTCCCAACTATACGAAGTTGGTTTATTTTGTATAGCGGCTTAATCCTGAGAGTATTCAATTCTGGAAAGGTCCCGGGGATTTTCTGCATTTGCGGTTTCCTCGTTAACAAAATCTTGCTGTGTCATTTACTTTATATTTTTGCATTATAATTGTTTTAGTATAATTAAAGTAAATTACACAAACGTTAATTCCTATTTACTTGATAATCAATCCTATTGTGTTTGGTTAAGTTCGAACCATTGTATCAAGTAAACATACTTCGTTGTTGTATTGTCTCGATCTCGTATCCATAGACGATCACACGAAGTGTGAACCGGTTTGTTGTATTGTCTCGACTCTTTCCATAGACAATCACTTTCGGAGAAAGGACTTGTAGGAAGGAAAAGTTTTAGCTTGAGTTATATTTTGGTACCCTCGCATTTTCAAGAGTTTAGAACACTTAACCATTATTGGATATGTCATGTTGTGCACTCCTGTACATATGTAATCCATGCCGGGGAACCATAGTATGTGCACCGGTTTGCGTACCTGTTGGTTTGATAAATCCGGGAACCTAAGTATCCGTACTGGCGTATAGGTTCATGTCCGAGAATTTCTGCTGGGATTTGAAGTTCGCGTACCCGTTTGCGTACTGGCGTAACTCAACCTTAGTCCGGGTATTTCAAGTATGCGTACCCGTGTGCATACTTGAAGGTTAAAGTTCTAAAATCGGTTTTAAACATGAACATAAACATTTACATAATAAGGAACGCAATCTTTGCCGTGGCTATAATGTTCATGATTGATTCGAGAGAATCAAACCGATTTTGCTTCAATTGTATTCTTGTATAAATCTATGAGAATATAGCAATTGAACAACTCTTTAACTAGTTTCGTTTGAGTCATTTGAACTAGTTTTGGTTAAGATGAATAAGGTTGATATGAGAGTAATCATATGCTAACCTCGGTTAACTATTTGTGAACCAACATGGTGTACACGTTTAGGTACGGTTACATAAACCTAAATGAGGGTACATTTCATTTGTGTGTAACAAGCTAAGTTCAATCTAACGGTTGAAAGATATTAGCTTGGTTGAATCAGGTTTTTCATATAACGGTGAATATTGAATGCTTTGTTACCAAGGTAACTTGGATTGCAAACCCTGTTTCGAAACTATATAAAGGAGAACTCTAGCAACTGAGAAACCTAATCCCACACCTCTTGTGTGTTACTAGTTGCATAAACTAGAGTCGATTCTCCCTTAACCTTAGGTTTCTATCGAGACCCTGTAGGTTAACGACTTCAAATACTTCATTGGGATTGTGAAGCCAGACCCAACTATTCTCTTTGTAGTTGCGTGTTCTAATCTTGCTCGATTCTATCGTATTGAGTACAATTGAAACAATTGACTCGAGATTAATTTCTCTGATAGGAAAGATAAAAGTAATCACAAACATCTTCGTCTCATCGTTTGTGATTCCACAATATATTGTTTCGCTAGTCGATTAATGTTATTGTCAGGTGATTGATAATACTAAGCTGTTCTTCGGGAATATAAGTCCGGTTTATCAATTGGTTCCTGTTCACCTTTATTTGTCAAAAAACGGAACAAAAACTCTTGGGTATTTCTGTGGGAAAAAGATTTATTCAATCTATCGACTTTTCTGTATGAGACAGATTTGTTTATCAAGTCTTCGACTTTGGGTCGTAGCAACTCTTGGTTGTGGGTGAGATCAACTAAGGGAATCAAGAGCGTAGTATCCTGCTGGGATCAGAGACGTAAGGAACGCAACTGTAACTTGAATCAGTGTGAGATTGATTAGGGTTCAACTACAGTCCAGTTCGAAGTTAATTGGTAGTAGGCTAGAGTCTGTAGCGGCTTAATACATTGTAGTGTCCAATCTGGACTAGGTCCCGGGGGTTTTCTGCATTTACGGTTTCCTCGTTAACAAATTTCTGGTGTTTGTGTTATTTCTTTTCCGCATTATATTTTGTTATATAATTAAAATATCACAGGTTGTGCATTAAGATTAATCAATTAGAATATCCAACCTTTGGTTGTTGATTTACATTGATTGACACTTGAACACTGGTCTTTGGTACCGTTCAAGTAACTCCTCTTATATTCAATCGGGCTCGCAGATTTCTATTTGTTGATTGTGGATTGAATTAAGAGTTAGAGATATTAAGCTCTTTGATATACTTTACTCTAGAGTGAGTCTGACTGTATAGTTGATTCTATAGAAAGTATATTGGAGTAAGTCCTCTCAGATTTCCAAACGAATTATTGGGTGTGGTTGTTAGACCCCGCATTTTCAATTGGTATCAGAGCAGGAAAACACATTAAAGACCTCATAAGTTTGTGTTTGTAGCGATCTGATATGGATAAAAGTGCTATCTCTATAAACGTACCACTAGTCTTCGATGACTCAAATTACTTGTGGTGAAAAATTTCTATGCGTGCCTTTCTTTAAGCGCGTGATTTTCAATCATGGGTTTATGTGGTTAATGGCTATGATGCTCCCATTTTGGCAGTATGGAATGCGACCGTTCCTAAGGATAATGGTGCATATGACGCTGTTGAGATACTTGCTGCAAAGCAAAACTACGATGGTTCGAATGCCATCATACATGCCATTACCCCAGATCTTCAGCACCATGTGACTTCGTGCACTCGGTCTAAAGATGCTTGGGATATCTTAGAAACCGTATTTGAAGGGAATACCAGTAAAAAAGAAGCTAGGCTTCAAAACCTTAATTACGATTGGGAAAACCTTCGTATGGCGTATGAAGATTCATTTGATAAGTTTAATCACAATGTATCTGAAATTGTTAATGCATCTTTTGTATTGGGTAAGACTATTCATGAAAAGGACATTGTGATGAAAATTCTCAGATCGCTGCCATCTAGATGCGATTTTAAGAAGCATGCTATCTTTGAAGGAATAACCTTGATGCTATCTCCATAAATATGCTAGTTAGAAAGCTAAAGATCTTTGATCATGAGCATACATCCAAAATCGGAAAGGATGTTGCCTTCAAAATACAAAATAATACTAAATTACTTGACAAAAGTAAAAGTGTTTATGTCTCTGAGGATGATCTTTGTGAGGTTGATTCATCAGATGAATATCTTGACAAGTCACTCTCTTTGATCACAAGACAGTTTAGAGATCTTCTATTGAATAGAAGTAAATGGTTTTCCAGAGACAAACCTAGGTCATCAGTTAAACCTCACAATTACATTCCTCCTAAAAACAAGGATACTAACGAGGCTGATGACGAGGATATGCCACAGTGCTTTAAGTGTAAAGGTTTTGGTCATTTTGCAAATGAGTGTCCAAACCGTAGAAAATACACTGGGAACAAAGGTCTTGCTGCAACTCTTGATGAAATGTCTGATCACTATGATTCTAATGAAGATGAAAGATCAAGTGTTGCACTTCTTAATGAAGATATTGATTTTGATAATTGTAGCAATACATACATCAATCTCGATAGTGTTCCAGAAGAAGACTCAACCAATCTGGAAGAAAAAATTAACCTTTTTGTTGGAAACTCTATGTTTGATTTTTCAGGTTCCACTTTGTGACTAGCAGCTTGCACATCTCGGGGGTCTGAATCATCTTATCCATTGACATGCTCTTATTGTTCACTCAAAGGTAATAAACTTTCAAAGTGTTTCAAGTACAAACACAAGATGAGATATGTCAATAAACTTCAACGAAGAGGAAATCGCCTAGCAAACAAGCTTAAACTTGTTCAAAAAACCACTGAGGTATGTAAGATTTTATCCTCTTCAAAGAAGTTGATTTCCAAAGATAGGTCAATCCCACTAGAGAAAAGAGTATGGTCTAAACATTTTGATAGAAAAGGTTCTATGAATCCCGATCAAAAAGGATGCGATGGACATATTACAACTTAAATTGTGTTGGTTAGTGCATCTTGTCTCATGTACCTGATTAAAAGAGACAAGATTCTGCACACCTTAGGCTTTTGAAAAAGAAAAATAGTTTTAAATTTGTTTTCTCTTATTTTTGAGCTTTGCCTGTTTGGCAAGATTTGGAATTCTTTCATATCTAATTGATATTGAAAGGGACTTCCCTGTTTAATCAATAAAAGAGGGTTATTCTCGACAATTCGACTCTTTCTAGGGTTGTGAATTGTGCGTACGTGAACCTGTGCGGTTAAAGGTTCTGTAACCCTACATTCCTTTTCCTTCTTTGAAACTCTTTTTATCTTAAGACTGCTTGTTGAGCTTAAATTGTAATTTCCTCTCACAAACCCATACACTCATGGAAACTCCAAGCATCATGTCTTCTGATGGAAAAGATGTTAATATGATTGTTAAGCCATCAACCATAAAGAAAAAAGAGAAATCTCCGTTACCTCCAACTTTGAAAAGAAAAATAAGAAATGTGAGGAAGCCAAGTGTTGTTCCTTCAAATTCTCAGAAGTTTTCTGGTGTTCTTGAAGAGTTGAAGGAAACAAGGAAGGAGATTCATCAAATAAAGGTTTTTTTCTTCAGAAGTCTCGAAATTCAGAAGGCCCTGGTTCGACATCATCAGTCTAGAAGGTTTGTTGGAATTGACTCCTTTCTCCATGAACCTTACGTTCCTATGGCTGTTGAAGACAAGGAGTTCGAGGACGATAAAGAATTCTTCAGAGGTCTTAATATCTAGTAAATCTTCTTATTGAGAATTTATCTCTTGTATTTTTAGAAGAATAACTAGGGTTTGGAATAGCCATTATTGTGAGTACACATAGCTATGTCCAACGTTTTCATCTTCATGTTTTTAGATTTATTTATTTAAATTCTAAGTTTTTGGAAGATAATTTTTGCAATTTTAATCTTTCTAATTTTATATATTGAAATTTTTTATGGGATATGTTGTTTACGTCCGTGAACCTATGACTATCCCATACTTGTTCAAAAGTTATCTCTATTATGTCGGTATGAAAGTATTGATAAAAGATAGAATGAAGTTTTGACTTACAAAATTTAAAGCCTTTTATGTCATTATTTGATGGAAGAAAGGATAAAACTTTTTTTTACAAGGATTATGTCTATTGTATGTCATTGGACAAATAGTGATGGAAAATAGAATGAATCCTTGTGTATTCTGCAGTATTGGTCGATCTCCAATCCACATTTTTGTGCATATATTGTGTTGCCCCGTAAGTTCTCTTATGTCGAGCATGGCCAATTGAATTGATCACCTTCTTGTGGTTAATTTAGTTGTGTATTCCAATTGAACTAACCATGGGTTCTCTTGTGGTTATTTCAATTGAACTTTTTGGATACAAATTCATGTTTTCATGTGATTTGGTTATGTCCAAAGAAATCCTTATTTTCTTGTAACAACATGGTCACCTTTGTTGTTCTTTCGGGAATGACATTTTATGGGGGAGAGTTCTTTTTGAACTTGTGCTCAATTGCCAAATTATTGTGAGGAGTACGGCTGTGGAATATTATAGGGGTTATCTTGTATCTTTATAAACTCCTTGATGAATGCATTTAGTTTCGGCTTTATGATTGCATCTAAATTAGTTGGTATGCTATTCTCTTTTGGTCATGAAGTATCTCTATGAAAATTTCATGAGGATCCCACTAGTTTTCGTACCTTTGCCAATTTACATTGACAAAAAGGGGGAGAATTAATATGTAGTTTCATACTACAAATACATATAGTTTACGGATCATTATGTAAGGGGGGTGGTTTTCATGTTGAGATGAAGTATTGACTAAGGGGGAGTGATACATATCACCATAGTGATGATGTGTAACAATACTATGACACTGTATAACAATGATTGAGAGCATTTGTTTTCTAATTGTTATCGCTGCGGATCTTCAACAACTATGATGCTGAGTTGAACACGTTTAGGATCATGGAGTACTTGGAAGTGACGAAGTTTCCGAGTCGCGTTGAAGATTCTAAGGAGATCAAACATTTGGATGAGAAGTTAAATTTATTTATTTATTTTGTAATCCATATGTATTGGTAGTTTTGTCATTAAAATTGACAAAGGGAGAGATTGTTATAGTACTGCTCGGTCGAAATCGCATGTGTTGATATCTCAAGCATGTTTGTCAATGTTAGTGATCAAAACTATAAGTCTTGATTTCTAGCCTATTTAAAGATGTCTCGGACTAGAACATAGATTGTGTAGTTGAGCTTGGTTTTTACGGCGTTCATCATTTGAACACGAAGAACTACTAAGGGAAGCTTGTGGGACTTCATCGGCAAAAGGTATGTGGAGACTTTAACTCATCTATCACTTTGAAAGTCTATTTCTACTATATATTCTATATTGAGGCATAGGTCGTATTACGATATAGTTTTCTATATAAACATTTGAGATTTCGAGATGAATTTATCTCGCTTACATATTTCTCGAAATATGTGTTGGCAAGCTTTCGCTTCGACCAAGTTCATCTTATATCATGTGAAAATTACCGAGTAACATCTTACATGGTTTGTGTGATACAATCATTGGTGTTGTCTTGGAATGTTTCGTAATGATTATTTCAATAACTTGAAAATTGCTTTGATGCTAATAATGTGTGAAATCGGCTATTGTCTTCCTCTAAGAAAGTTACAATGATTGAAATAAGAGTTTAGAACACTTAACCATTATTGGATATTTCATGTTGTGCACTCTTGCACATATGTAATCCATGTCCGGGAACCATATTATGCGCACCTGTCTGTGTACCTGTTGGTTTGAGAAATCCGGGAACCTAAGTATGCATACTGGCGTACAAGTTCATGTCAGAGAATTTCTGTTGGGATTTGAAGTTCGCGTACCCGTTTACGTACTGGCGTAACTCAATCTTAGTCCGGGTATTTCAAGTATGCATACCCATTTGCATACTTGAAGGTTAAAGTTCTAAAATCGGTTTTAAACATGAACACAAACATATATATAATAAGGAATGCAATCTTTGCAAACCGTGGATATAATGTTCATGATTGATTCGAGGGAATCAAACCGATTTTGCTTCAGTTGTGTTCTTGTATAATTCTATGAGAATATAGCAATTGAACAACTCTTTAACTAGTTTCATTTGAGTCATTTGAACTAGTTATGGTTAAGATGAATAAGGTTGATATAAGATTAATCATATGGCTAACCTCGGTTAACTATTTGTGAACCAACATGGTGTACACGTTTAGGTACGGTTCATAAACCTAAATGAGGGTACATTTCATTTGTATGTAACAAGCTAAGTTCTATCTAACGGTTGAAAGATATTAGCTTGGTTGAATCAGGTTTTATCTAACGGCGAATATTGAGTGCTTCGTTAACAAGGTAACTTGGATTGCAAACCCTGATTTTAAAACTATATTAAGGAGAACTCTAGCAACTGGGAAACCTAATCCTTACATCTCCTGTGTGTTACTAGTTGCATAAACTAGAGTATATTCTCTTTTAACCTTAGGTTTCTATCGAGACTCTGTAAGTTAACGACTTCAAAGACTTCATTGGGATTTTGAATCCTGACACAACTATTTTCTTTGTACGTAGTTGCGTGTTCTGATCTTCCCCTATTCTATCGTATTGAGTATAATTGAAATAATTGACTCGAGATTAATTTCTTCGATAGGAAAGATAAAAGAAATCACAAACATCTTCGTCTCATCGTTTGTGATTCCACAATATCTTGTTTCGCTAGTCGATTAAGATTATTGTGAGGTGATTAATAGTACTAGGCTGTTCTTCGGGAGTTTAAGTCCGGTTTATTAATTGGTTCTTTTTTACCTTGATTTATCAAAAGACGAAACAAAAACTCTTAGGTATTTCTGTGGGAGACAGATTTATTTAATCTATAGACTTTTCTGTGGGAGACAGATTTATTTAATCTATAGACTTTTCTGTGTGAGACAGATTTGTTTATCAAGTCTTCGACTTTGGGTCGTAACAACTCTTGGTTGTGGGTGAGATCAACTAAGATAATCAAGTGCGTAGTATCCTGCTCGGATCCGAGACGTAAGGAACGCAACTGTACCTTGAATCACTGTGAGATTGATTAGGGTTCAACTACAGTCCAGTTAGAAGTTAATTGGTAGTAGGCTAGAGTTTGTAGCGTCTTAATACAGTGTGGTGTTCAATATGGACTAGGTCCCGGGGTTTTTTTGCATTATATTTTGTTCAATACAGTGTGGTGTTCAATTGGTAGTAGGCTAGAGTTTGTAACAAAATTCTGGTGTATGTGTTATATCTTTCCGCATTATATTTTGTTATATAATTGAAGTATCACATGTCCGGGAACCATAGTATGCGCAAGTGCATAAGAGGCATACCATGTATAGCACGACCATCTTCGCGAAATGGAGAATCTATTTTTGCCATCACCTCCTCGAATGCGTTAGACCTGGGTTTGTCGACTTCAAAGCTTTCCTCTGGATAAGCTGAATAATAATCATCACCAGCAGTTCCAATCATATACTGCAAAGAGGCATCATGATTATATCAACAATTGACGTAAAAAAAAATCAAAAATCAGATTACATGACACATATGGAGCAATACCTGTAACGAAGAAGAATGCAATTTTGTGATGATCGGTGTGGGGAGAAAGGCTCAAACGCTTCTCTTTATATTCCACAAATCAGCAAGGTCCCAGGAAGAAAAGGAGTCTCTACTTACCGTGTATAAAGGATTCATATACGGGATAACAATAGAATGGATACTTATCTACCTGAGGACAACTGACGTGCGCTAAAAGAAAACGTATCTTGATCAAGGGTCGAGCCAGTCCCTATCCTGGTAATGTATGCCAAACTTCTCTCGTAAATTTCTTTGACTGTCACCATCTGGTGTTTACCCCGCAATAGCGTCAATATTACGTGTTAAGCATGGGACTTAATGTTGATGGTGGTTTTCAGTTCAGAGCTAAAATCGTGAAACCCTGTATTTAATGTGTTGTCATCCTGCAAAGGAACAAAATCCATTTGAAAGTAATGAGTGCATAAACCTCTTCGCTCACAGATGTATTGAGCAATTCAATATATTTGCATATATATATATAATTCACTCAGAATGGTGCATACAGCAGCAATCCCAAATATTCTATGAATTTATCTTTCACCGGAATTATTCACTAATGCATTGCCCGCCAAGTATTTTCCTATGCTATGTTCCCCAGCTGAACTCTCAATATTGGCATGACATGACGATTAGTGTTCACTCGCAGCGAAGTAGCATGAATTTCCTGAAGTGCCAGTATTGAGATCTGCATGAAAACACTCACGCGAGCTACACCATTCTCTAATAAAGAGATTTTCGTGTCAACGCGCTTTTAATTAAAAGTTAGCACGATCGACGCGCTTAACTTCCTTAAGGAAAACTTAGATTGTCCACGTCAGTCTTAAAAAGCAATCACGGTGGCACGATTTGTCCAGTCGATTCAACAAGCTTAGCTCTTCCATCTGAAACTAGGCAATCTCCATGATGTCCACCAGCGGGCCCATTAGCACCCCAACGATCGAATTCCCTTCAGTTCACACGCAACACCCCTAATCGCTAGCCTGAACCAGGATGATTGCGTTTTTGAAGGAGGAGCTCAAACAAGCTAAGACCGACCATAACGGTCTTAGATTCATTACATCCTCCCAACTTAGCTTTCCTAGTTGGACGGTCTAGATCTTCCTTCGAATGATCAAAGAGGTGTTGGCGCGTTCACCGGCGACCCAACTCCATCCCTGGTCGATCGACTTGCCCACGGCAAGCCAGGAATGCATCAAATCGTTTGCTCAAACTTGGGTGAACGCGTTGTTTCGGAAACCCTAAGTTGCTGATAGACACATTTTTGTGTCTGAATTGTCCTCAGTGTCTCTATTGCTAGTGCTTTATTTTGTACTTATTATGGTGTTTTTATGTTTATGTAGGTATTTTTGGAAAATAAACATTTTTGGAAAATTCGGGTCGCAAAGTTGGTATGGGCACCCGGAGGACACATGTTATTCGGACTCTCGGTTTTGGATAAGGGGCACCTAACTGATAAGGGGCACCCCAGGGAGCCAACTGCTATTCGCACCCCAGAATAGGATAGGGGCACTCCACCTTCTTCTTCCTCTTTTGAATTTCATTTTTGGAGGGAAAACTTTGCAGACACATGGGCATATTTTGACTCGAGATTTGAAGGTGTTTAAGAGAGACTCAATGGCTGAAAATTTTTGAGATGATTTGATAGTGCATAACAGAGTTATTACGGGCAATTTGATCGTTGGATTTTGGCTGGATATTGTTTCCCAACAAAACAGGAGAGGCTAATTTTCTTGGGTTTTCTGGGAAAGTTTGGGCAGAGATTTACGTGGAGATTTTCATTGGAAAGGCTTTGTTTGTGCCTGTGATGATGAAACAGATCTGGTAAATCCTTTGGTTTCGAGAAAACAACAACCTTTACGTGGGTTTAACAAAACAGAGAGGAATATTCTCCCGTGAGATATTCTCGAGATTTTGTGCTATTTTTGGTTGATTTGGGCGTGGCTGAGTGTGTTTGACAGCATCAGAGATGAGTAAGAAGCATGCTGGGAGTGTGCTGGCAGAAAATCAACGCGTGAAAAGGAAAGTTATTATTGCCGAGAACAATTATCTTTACTGTCGAGTTATGAGAGATCTTTTTGAGTTATGAGGAGTAATCCTTGAGCCTGTCGAGTATAAAAGAGTTTCTGGGGTCGAAGAGAGAGGGACGGAGAGTTTGGGGAGCAGTTTAGAGCTTCAACAGAGTTGAAAATCAAGTTGCATGAAAACTGTTTTCTACTGGTGCACTGAAGAACACGAAGAACTTTAGATGCACAGAGACAGTCGTTTATCAACAATGACAATGACAGAGGGGTGAGGGTCATATGCTACAACATCAGTGACAGTTCACATATATCGTTCTCTGTAAAAGATCTATATGCTACTTTAAGCAACGAGTCTCATGACTTGACGCATTCAGCAGCCTGTTGTATATATTTTCCTACAAAATACTCGAGATATCAAACATGTCATAAACTGGGGGATGCTTACTGGGGTATTGGTATGGTGGTTTACGGTGTGCGGCGTGCGGCGCGCCCATTACGAGAAAGTGTCAGGAAAGGACGGACGGTTAACAACAATGAGGTAGTAGTGGGTGAAAGGGTGACTGATCTTCCCACATAATGAAAACGTGATGGTCACCACCTTTTGCACAACCCTACTTCTCCACTACTTAACTGCCTCCACTTCCTAAGAGATCAGGGGTGCGCTCAATGATTTGTATAAATAGGTTTTTCAACCTATTTTCTACAACAAGTGTGATCAACACAAGTATCCAGAAACACCAAGAACTGATAGCTTACATTCTGAAAGACAGTTTCACATTTTGATACAAGTCATAAAACATCCACACCTTCATAATTCAACATTTTGATCTCAAACACTTTCTTCGCTTCCCTCCCTAAGATCCACCCTTCTTCTTCACTTTGTGACCGAATTGAATCTGGAACGACCATTTCTTGGTTTAGGCCAGAGTCTTACAGATTGATCTCTCGAATCTAAAAGTACTCATGTGCAACACATTTGTTTAGGGTTTGAATTCCTTTCTCAATAAAACACCCAAATTTACCAAAAACATCAGAATCAGTTTTTACCCCAAAATAACGTGGACGGCCTAGAGAACAGGAGCTTGCAGAAGAAGATAAGAAGTACATGTGTACGGTCTTAAGAATAGGAGCTTGCTAGAAAAGATATGAAAGGATATACGTTTGACATTCCTCTTTTAGGAATGTATATAAAAGGGGGTCTGCTCTTAACTGAAAGACCCAGTGGTTTTTTTGTGGAAAACTGTGTTATACTTTCTGAAGCGGGTCTTTAAACCTTACTTTATCTGTATTATATATATACGTACCTTATACATTTTGGAGACCACATTGGGAGACTTGGTCACAGAGATAGGAAAAAGTTCGTCACATGGACGCTAAAGTACATAACCACCTTGCCCAGTCGCGGGTGTATGGACCACTCAATGAGGTTGAGCAAGTGTTGTTTGACGCATAGAAGAAACGAGCGGTAACATCAAGTGTTTCTCGTATGATTGGAGGCTCTTTACCCGCCACTAGAGGATAATCAAGACGAAGTTCCAGAATCACCCTCGCGAGGCCAAAGGTGGGGAGGAGGACCAAAGCGAACACCTCAGGGGCGGTCACAAGACAATTAATCGTACAACCAACATATGTTTTAAGGAAAGCTCGCATTGTACTCTCTGGCAGAAAGTTCACGAAACTTCTTGAAGAAAAATATGGGCTAGAGACGCAATCTAGTGCTTACACGATAGCGTCCCCTATCACCCCAGATATATTGGATAGGCCAATGCCAGTAAATTACAAAACACTGAAGTTTAAATTGTTCGAGGGTAGTGGAAACATCACAGAACACATGCATCACTTCACCATGTCTCTCGACGAATATGAACAAGATGAGAATGTGCGTACGAAGGAGTTCGGAAAGATGCTAATGGTGGTCACATTCACTTTACATTAAAGCCAAACAACATACTCTCATGGGATGACATGCGTCAAGCCTTCATGTTCAATTTCATTCCCATCAAATTTTTGGCGCAGCTGCCGGGGACTGATAATTGTTGTTTTTAATTTTTATTAAGTTTGTACATATTTGTTTAGAATTTTTTTTTTGTTTATTTTATTTTAATGAAATAATTAGTCGTACAATACTTTAGGTGGCAGCCTAGCAACAAGCTGGGCGCCAACACCCTTTTGAATAGCAACTCCTAGTCTATGAAAAACAAATTTACCTACTCCCTTACTAACAAGACAATTCTTCAACCTCTTAAAAAAACACAACATATCCTCCCCAAGCTCTCCCAACGTGGAAAATGATAGAACGCCAAGCCCATAACCATGCGAAACACATTGATCTAGATATTTGGTACGTTTGTGCAAAACAGCCTTCGCAATAGCCTGGCCCGGAATGAAAGCACGAACACCTTCACCTATGAAATGGGAAACGCCTGTAACATCCATACAAACATCTTGGCAATTCTCCCAACTATGAACAAGGATGTCAGCAGGGCGCAAATCCTTATTATCATCCGACAGAAAACCAAGGGAGACTTCTTTACGAGCAGGCACACCAGCTTTGTAACATATATCAGCAATAATGTCATGTACAAGGTCATGCCGAAACTTGATCCCAATATCCTTGGCGCAATGAAGAGCGTGGTCACCAAAAATATCCATAGGTCTATTGAAGCTTGAGCATAAGCCACCTTCGACAAACAAGGGGATACCAAGGCGATAACAAACAACAGCTCTAAACTTTCTTGTTCCAAGGCATTGATTCAGACCACTAATAGGAATGGCCAAAAGATAGTCTTGAGCATGCTTAACCCGATTCCATTGCCACATAACGGAATCTCTTGCAGACATAGAAAATTGGGTGGGGATTTTCCTCTTAACCGCGTCAAAATAAGTAACCGCCAGGGAGTGTATAGAAGGGGGGAGTATCATCAACGCAATATTTAGAAGGCAGACCACATACCTGGATGAAGTTCTGAAGAGACGACTGATAAGCAGAAACCTTGTCTGTGGGAAATAAGCTACCAAGAATCAAATTTTGTACTGAATCCGTCTAACTCTGGGAGGCAAGGTAGCAATAGTTGCGAGTGTCTGCCATAGTATAAATGCCAAGGCCACCATTTTTGATGGGTAAAGTATCTAAACGCTTCTGCAAAGGCCCAAAACCTTCCCCATCTCTCGTGATCAAAAGTCTCAAATACTGAAATAAATGATCATCAAAAAGTTCAGTGGCTTGCTGTAGAGCTGCAGGGTTGGTGGTACGCATAGCAAAGTACAATTTGGACACGCCAGTGCAGTTACGAAGCAGTAACATCTCACTCTAAGGGTCCTGGAGTTTTTTGATGGCAGACATAAGCTGAATAGTCTTGCAAACTTTACTCAAAGCCATGTCACTGATGAAATTCAAATCCAGACTCACTGGCCCTCCTAGAATTTTAACACCATTGGTTGGCCTGCCAATATCTCGAGGGAAAACATCTTCTTCAAAACTTCTAGAATCAGCAGTAGGCCAAAAAACCTATGTTTTCTTTATATTAAGATGCAAACCTCGACCAGGCCCCTCAGACTCAATGATGCTGAGTGCTTTGGACACCTCAAGAGTGTCGCCAATAATAGTCCCATCATCGAGGTACCAGGCATGCAAATCAAGTTTGCATCGAGAAGCAATGGTTTTCACAAGTGGGTGGAGTGTCAGAGCAAACAACAAAGGACCAAGTGGGTCCCCTTGTTGTACACCAAGTGCCGAGGACAAGATATACTGGTCATAATAAAGTCTAACAGGCTTACTATAACAAAATTTCACCTAGTGTGAAATACCTGGGCAATGGATTCGAACTTCCTTAATGAGATGAGACCGGCACACCAAATTGAAAGCGTTAGAGAAGTCAACAAGCAACATTGACATCTTAGTAGACTGACCTTTCAACTCCAGCAAGTTATTTACAGCATGTAAAATACTCTCACCTCCAATAGGAACACCAACACCAAATTGGTAATCGCCTAAGTAAGAAGTCATGCACGAGCTGACAGAAAATGCAGTTATCTTGGTGTTATAGTGTTGAAAGTGGTAGTAAAAGTTCGTTGCTCGGACTTGTAAAGATTTAAAAATAAAAATATATACAAAAAATATTGACAATATGGGCAAGAGTACTGGGACTAAAGATTCGGCCGTTTTTTTTCTTCAAATGGTTCATAAATTAATTCTAGCAATTATAGTTCAAAAACAAAATAAATATTAACTCTAGTTTATTGCCAAGATAGATTTTATAAAATATTACTTGTGTTTCTTAAGCATGGCATATCAAAAATCCCTAGGACTAAGCATACTCCATCAAATGAAATCACAAGTAATTAATTTAAAATCTTAATTCAATTAAAATTTGTGCAAAAAGTAAATAAAAGAAATAATGAAATTACCACATGGATGAAATTCGACCTCCTCCGTCATCCCAGTGTTGGGTTTAGCTCATCATGATAAAAACACGCTCAAAATATTTGTTTATTGCTCAAAGGGTGTTTACAAGGATGAAAATGGAGATGAAATAATAAAACAGTGAATGTGCGACCCACAGAAAGCGTCCAAAATGAACGACACAGAAGAAATGCTATTGTTACTGTATCTCTAAGACCCACACCTACGACCCACGATAAACGACTGCTGGTGCAGGTTCGTTCTTCGTGTTCTTGGTGTTCTTCATCAGCAGCAGCAGCAGAAAAATGGCAGCTCTGCAACTCGTGAGTTCTTCATTCTGTAGCCTCCAAAACTTCCCCAAACTCTCGACAACCTTTCTATGACCTCCAAGGACTCTATTTAAACCCGAAGCATGCATCGAATCTCCTCCATAACTCCACAAATCCTCGGCAGTGAAAGAAAATATTTTCGGATATTTTCTTTCATGTTGTAGCTTTTCACGCGTTTTCTCTGGTCCAGCACGATCCAATTCGACTTATTCACGCCTCAACACTCTTCCAACGCCAGCATAACTCCCCCATGCACACAAGAACTTCAATTTTGCTCGTGTTACAGTACAGTGCTCTGTTTTGTGTGTGTAAATCATACCGAAAATTCCAGCCAAGTTTGATCGATCATGTCACCCATACTATGTTCCTTAACCTATATCACATCTCTATACCAAATTTCAGCCATTGAATCGACCCATAACCCCTTCATTTTGACGATCGAAATTCTGCCAGAACTGTTTAGAAATTTCCCGCCTTTTTCCAAAATTTGAATTATGAGAAGAAAAGTGTCCTCCCCCTAATTCTGTACGGGTGTCCCTTTAGCAATTGGGGTGGAAATAGTAATATTGGGGTGGAAATAGTAATTTTTCTGGGTTCCTCCGGTACATTTCTGGGACGCTTCCGGTGCATTTCTGAGGTGCCTCCGGTACATTATCCTGGGGTGTAAAACACTACTTTTCGAGCTCATTTCGCCGCAAAGGCTTATTTCTCTAAAAACATCTACAAAAACACAAAATAACACAAGAATTACTTAATCGAGTCTAACAATACAGAATATTGAGAACAAAATAGACACATAAATGCGTCTATCAAATACCCCCAAACTTATTATTTGCTAGTCCTCGAGCAAAACTAATAAAAAATAAATAAAACCGAGTTAATCTCAGGAGGGTTTACCAGAGGTGTGCCCACAAAACCATTACTCCAGACCCTAGCTATCTACAACGAACTTTGGAAGGCACTAAAGAATCTCCTTGGTTGGCATACTTATTGACTACAAGAGGAAGTACCCTGATGCGAAATTCCAATTGATGTACACGAGTTTGCACTCAAGCATACTAAAATTCATATATAAGTGATAGACCTCTACTCAGATAGTTGCACTATGGACATCATATTCGGAGTCAAACTAATTACATGGAAAGATTAAGAGATGGATATAGAAAAACATAGATGGTTTTGATGTTTACTAAGTGAACGGCGTTTCCCATATCTGTCTGAAGGCCTCCGCCAAAATGAACCTATCCTAATGGATTGAGATACTAGTCTGACTAATATCAACACACTGGCATATACAAGGGTACCAGTGGTCGACTTTATTGAATTTATTCCTTTTGGTCAAATGGTCTGGTCTCAATATTTTTTTATTTTTTTTTTTCAACTTTTTGGTAACTACCATTTTTTTTTCTTGTTTTTTTCATGGTATCTCAATCACTCTAATTCACCCTAGCATTGGTAACAACTTGAATCGTGGGCCCCACCTATCACTTAGAGAAACATAGTTTAAAAACAAAATAAAAATAGAAGTGAAAAGGACTCAACGAGATATGGTGCAACTATCATGTTATTTCTAACACCTGAGCTCTGTGCTTTTATGAATAGACTCTATAGATGTTTCCATCTAATCAGATTGGTTCCTAAACTCCTACAACCAAGATGTTTCCATCCACTTAGATTAGTTAGTGCCATCCTGAATACGCATAAATTTCTAGGCTCTGGAGTTTATTTATTGCAACTAAAAGATTTTCCCATACCCCCAAACTTAAATCTAACATTGTCCTCAATGTTTCCAATGATAAAATTAACAGCATGAACGAGGAGAAATTGTTACCACTTGAAGCAAAAAGAGTTAAGGAAAGATATTACCGTGTTGCATGAGCATGGGATACCTCCCAAGAAGTGCTAAGTTTAAAGTCTTCAGCCAGACTTAGGAAAGGATTAGTCAACTCGAACCATAAAGTAACAGTCGGAATAACTATGGGTCTTCAAAACGAAATAGAGCTGACCAAAGGAAACTACAATAACCCAAGAAAGTGAACAAGAATAACATGCCCTTATCTAGTTTCCTGATTAAGACATTTATATCTAATCGTGGTTCAGGTTCTATGAAAGGGTCTAAATAAAATACTTTCCTCGGATGCATTTCCTGATAGGTTGGATCCAAATTATTAGGTCTTAGAGTCTGGAAAAACTCAAATAAGAACTTAGAATCACAAAATAATAATAACCTAAATAACTGAGGATCCTCTAAGTCAATCAGGTTTGACTTACATAATTGACCACAGTGAGAGTAGTGGTCATTCTTAAGGAAAAATGTCGATTCTAATTTCCTAAGGCATTTAGGTTTAGTCTCACAACTTAATATTCGACACGTTTGAAATATATATGTTCCCACATTTGGAAGAAAACTATTTGGTGGGAAAACAAAATCAATCTTGGTATTATTGCCTGGGTTAACCACATCAACCAGAGGATGGGTTTCTAACAGTTGAGACTCTTGTTGGATATCCCCGGCAGCGGAGCCATTTTGTCATAGTGTTGAAAGTGGTAGTAAAATTTCGTTGCTCGGACTTGTAAAGATTTAAAAATAAAAATATATACAAAAAATATTAACAATATGGGCAAGAGTACTGGGACTAAAGATTCGGCCGTTTTTTTTTCTTCAAATGGTTCATAAATTAATTCTAGCAATTATAGTTCAAAAACAAAACAAATATTAACTCTAGTTTATTGCCAAGATAGATTTTATAAAATATTACTTGTATTTCTTAAGCATGGCATATCAAAAATCCCTAGGACTAAGCATACTCCATCAAATGAAATCACAAGTAATTAATTTAAAATCTTAATTCAATTAAAATTTGTGCAAAAAGTAAATAAAAGAAATAATGAAATTACCACATGGATGAAATTCGACCTCCTCCGTCGTACCAGTGTTGGGTTTAGCTCATCATGATAAAAACACGCTCAAAATATTTGTTTATTGCTCAAAGGGTGTTTACAAGGATGAAAATGGAGATGAAATAATAAAACAGTGAATGTGTGACCCACAGAAAGCGTCCAAAATGAACGACACAGAAGAAGTACTATTGTTACTGTAGCTCTAAGACCCACACCTACGACCCACGATAAACGACTGCTGGTGCAGGTCCGTTCTTCGTGTTCTTGGTGTTCTTCATCAGCAGCAGCAGCAGAAAAATGGCAGCTCTGCAACTCGTGAGTTCTTCATTTTGTAGCCTCCAAAACTTCCCCAAACTCTCGACAACCTTTCTCTGACCTCCAAGGACTCTATTTAAACCCGAAGCATGCATCGAATCTCCTCCATAACTCCACAAATCCTCGGCAGTGAAAGAAAATATTTTCGGATATTTTCTTTCATGTTTTAGCTTTTCACGCGTTTTCTCTGGTCCAGCACGCTCCAATTCGACTTATTCACGCCTCAACACTCTTCCAACGCCAGCAGAACTCCCCCATGCACACAAGAACTTCAATTTTGCTCGTGTTACAGTACACGTGCTCTGTTTTGGGTGTGTGAATCATACCGAAAATTCCATCCAAATTTGATCGATCATGTCACCCATACTATGTTCCTTAATCTATATCACATCTCTATACCCCTTCATTTTGACGATCGAAATTCTGCCAGAACTGTTTAGAAATTTCCCGCCTTTTTCCAAAATTTGAATTATGAGAAGAAAAGTGTCCTCTCCCTAATCCTGTACGGGTGTCCCTTTAGCAATTGGGGTGGAAATAGTAATTTT